>NW_009647222.1:11897507-11898372 GCF_000708025.1 Charadrius vociferus | reverse complement strand
GGGGGGGAAGGGGAGGAAAAAAAAAAGACACCCTCCACCCTCCCCTTCACGCTTTCAAACGTCTGCAGAGAAGACGAGAATAAAAAGTATGCTGCAACTTTCTCCTTTCCACCCATCGCTAATTAAAATATTCGGCAAAAAGGCCTGTTAGGCACCATCACTTTCGCCAGTGCTGCCTCTCGGAGATTTTCGATTCCTATTTTTGTTGGCTATTAATCCCCCCCCACACCCCCTTTACCGCCTATTTTACTTCTTTTGTCTAGGAGCTGGCACCTGTCCCAGAGACGGCATTTTACTGCACATCCCCTTTTCCCTCCTCAGCAGAGAAAGAGGGGGGTGAGATTTGCAAGGACGAACCCCTGCCTCCCCCCCCCCCAATATTTCCATTTCAGCCATGGTCAAATTACAAGGGGTTTGGAGGGATATCATCCGCCCTATGTCACATGGCGCAGATACCTAAAGCCATTAAAAATGTATTTCTATTAAAGAGAAAGAGAAAGCCAGCGAGAGCAGCTCGTTCCATAAGCAGCGCTATGCACTGATTCTCGGGGGAGAAAAATCACAAATAAAAGCCTTCATTTTCACAGCATACAAACTAGCAAAGCCCGACTCATTGCTCAGTCACAGAAATCAATTTCTTTAACGGAGGAAAAAGCGAGCGAGAGAGGAGAGAGAGAGAGAAAAGGATCAGCGGAGGGGAAAATACTTGGAGCTTTAACCTCAACATTGCGATATACAGTACAGCCGAGCACAGCGCAGGAGAGACGGAAAACGAGCCCCGTTCTTAAAAGGGTGGAAGAGGAGGGTTAAATAAAGCGGAGGGAAAAGAAGACCCTATTTGCAGCGTTTTTAAAAGTTCTGCTCT
>NW_009647222.1:11897199-11897464 GCF_000708025.1 Charadrius vociferus | reverse complement strand
GAGCAGCAGCAGCAGCGGCGGCAACCTTTTTTTCAGAGTCCAGCCTCCCCCTTGTGAGCGACTGGAGCAATCTGGCTAAGGAAGAGGAGGAGGAGGAGGAGGAGGAGGACGTGAGCTAGCGAAACGCAGAGGGCTAGAGCTGATGATGAAAGAGAGGCACGGCCCTGCGTGAGCAGGCTCGTTTTCATCATACGCAGAGAGACACGCAGAGCCATCCGACCGACCATCCGTCCGTCCGTCCATCCCTCCATCCACGCACACCGCC
>NW_009647222.1:11891579-11897135 GCF_000708025.1 Charadrius vociferus | reverse complement strand
GGGGAAGGCGCTGCGCTGGAATGCACCCGTACCATGGCAATATGCTTGACAGTGCAGTGCGGCTAATGAAGCTTTTAACTGGGATGGGGAGGGGGGAAGAGGGGGGAGGAAGGTCCTGCGGAAATTTCTTCCGGGATTAAAACGGAGAGAAGAGGGCTCCTCTTTATATTTACACGTACCTAGACGTGTCTCTGTAGCAAAGCAGTCTGCCAGGACCACGCAACTGCAGCACGCACACACAAATACAAAAAAAAAAAGCCACCAAAACCACCAAAAAAAACCCCCAAAGCCACAGAGCTGAAAATGGATATTTGAAAAAGTAAATACTGCATGTGACAAAAAAACTTGGGTGATTTTTGTTTTCTCATGCCCTTACTTCTAAACCAGCTGCACAGCCAAGCTCAGGCTGCTTGGCCCTTATAACTATCTTGGCAGCGAGTCAAAAGCTGATAAGCATTTGGGCGAGACAGCTCAACTGCTGTGCTGGAAGAAAAACAGCTGCCATGATTGCTGTTTGATTGAGAGCGCTTACACACACTCACAAAAAAACATATCGGACTGCAAAGACGGGCCACAAATGCCTGAGGATTCAGCTTCAGAGGATCACCGCACATTTCCTTTATAGAAAAAAAAAAAAAGTTTTATATAGTTTCTCCTCTGTTCCCCCTCCCCTTTTTTAAAGAAAACGTACTGCGTCGACTTGCTTTTCTTCTTCCCATCCCCCCTCCATAACCTCAAGCAAACTCAAGGAATTGTGCCAAAAGTCCCGTTGCTAGTTACCAAGTGCATTTTTTTAAACGTCCCTTTGATACTTCTTTCCCTCGTGCTTGCCATGGAATATGCAAGTAAGATAATCTTTCCATTACTTACAAGAAGTAATTAAAAAAGAACAAGAACTCCTAGCTCAACGTTCCTTTCTCTTTTTCTCTCTTCAGGGGCAAAAGGAGGGAAACGAGGGGGAGAAGGATATTTTTTCTCTTTGCCGAGTCCAACATTTGGCTTTTTCCATTTGTGGCGGATCACTGTAACGCTATTGTAAAACAACTTCCTGCCCCTTTTGGCTCACGTTCCAGAAGCTGCTAGACTGAGTTCATAGCACAAACTTTTTTCCCCCTTGCCGAAGAAGAGAGAAAAAAAAAAAAAAATCCTGCAAATTATTTTTCCCCCTTTTCTGGCTAATGGACTCACAAGGTGAATTTATTGCAGCTCTTTAAGAATGTTACACAAGAGACGTCGGTATCCCAGCTGGATAATTCATAAGCTGAAAAGGTGGGGTTATTATAAATATATGTCTGTCTGCGTCTGTGTGTGTGTGCATTCTGCAATTTTGAATTGTAAGTCTTAATACCATCAGGTGGATAATGAGCTAAGCTGCTTCATCTGTCGTACTAATTTGTATATCTATCATAGCACAGATCATTGGCTCGCTACATACAGCCTCCTACTTTCCAATTGCTTTTGTACTCTAAGGTGACCTGCATCTCCCTCGTCTTCCTCCCCTCCTCTAAACGCTCAGGCTAATGAAAATACCCACCAAAACCTTCTAAACCCTCCCTGCTAGGAACGGGAGATGTTGCAGTCTCTCAGCTATAAGCCAAAAAGGAAAAAATAAGGCCTCCACAACTTGCTCTCTCACGATCTCTCTCTCCCTCTCCCGCTCTCTCCCTCTGTTTCTCTCATAGCAACAGCATTTCTTGGTACGCCTGCTTTGGCATACATCAGCATTTCTACCCGTCCAAGTGTCCTTTTGCGTCACATCTCGCCATTTCACTCAACCAATGAAATCTCCTTGTTGCAATAAAAATATATATACTTTCTCTGTTATTGGTATATTCAAAATTTTTTTTTATGTGCTTTCCTAACAAAAACGTTGTCGAGCATTTGATTTGCCCTACATGAGGGGAGGGGGGGGGAAGGAGACTGTACAGGATTCAACCTTGAAGAGTCGTCTTTGTGGAAAATACGTTACTGTAAGAAAAGAGGGATTACATGGTTACTTAAGGAAAGTCATAGTTGTCCCTCTCGTTTAATATTTATTTTGCTTATGCTATCATTGCTTTCCTGATAGACTTTTAAAACACCTAGGCAGTTCCAACTACTTGGAAAAGTCAATACCATGTGTTTCTAAGACACTGTAAAATATTCTTCAGGAAAAAAAGATATTAATTGATATTTTAGTCCTCTAAGTATTGATCATGAGGTGATAGGAAAAAATGCAATGGCAAACTGAAACCGGTAGATGTGAGTTTCTATGCCTTGCATCCAAAGAGGCTGCTCTCCAACCTTCTGCTTAAAAACGCACTATCCTGCAAAATGGAGCAGAGGTCTTTGGAGTCACAGCTTTTTTCCAAGATGTGTTTCCTTCTTACATAAACTCACATGATGTTAAAACAATGCAGTATTTAAATGATCAGATGTGGTAATGATAGTGACAAAGACTTAACACTATTTCCAATGTGTTGTCGCTTGTAATACAGCCGTTCCACGAGCTGTACGAACTCTGCCTAACAGGTAAGACTGGCAAAAGCAAGCACTACTAAGAGCAGTACATACTGTATTTGACGGAACACACTTTCTACCTATACATCATCAAGTATATGAAAACCCATCTCATTGTTTTCAGGCCTGACTTTAATCCCATTTGCTCCATTAAAATGCACAATATTAGCCAAGACTAGAAAGTACAGGGTGGCACATGTGGGTTTCTCCGAACTGGCTGGCTGTGCCACATCTTGAACGACTACTGCAGTGGCATATTTAAGGAACCTCTGTTATACATTTTTACCCAGCCTCAAATCTCAAGAAAATGCTCAACCACTGGCATTCTGAGGAGAATAAACATTTCTTTTGTAAGCCAAATATATGTTTTATGGTTTACCCTTACCAACTTTTTTTTTTTTTTTAATGGTGTGAAACCACAAAATCTTTTTAATATTTATTTTTAGGGAATTATAGTAAAAGCATACTAGAGATTATCAGGACATAGCTGACAAGATATTTAAACAGTAACTTTCCCACATATTTTTATTTCGGTAAAATGACACCTAGTAATTCTGACCTCTTCTAATAACTTTGGTATCTATTGCATACAGACTGTGGATGCAGAGGATGTGTATGCATAAATTCTGGGTGGTTAAAAAGTAAAAACAAGCAAAATTTCTGGATAACAGACTTAGCAGCAGAATGCCATAATGTCTAGCTAAAACCCTTATCATCTTTGTTTAAAAATAATGGCATGACATTTGTAATAGTATTTATTTTAACGGAAGATGCACAGAGGAGAATGTTAACCCTGCACAGAAAAAAAAAAGATTTATGCAATAGTGCATTCAACAACTTTTAATGCCAATGTAATATAAACGACAGACCAGATTTTACGGAAGGATGAGACTCGAGTATATGAATAGCTTAGTTGATAGTGTTTTACTTCCATTTAATCGTTTTTCTGAATGACTTTCTCTCTTTTTTTCTCAGACGCTATTTTTAGCTCCTTATTTATTCTTGTATTTTCTATATAAAATTACAGATCTCCTTGCTCTTTACTATCCATACCTATCCCTTCCTTCCTCACTTTTTGTATGAATGTGGAAACAGCTGAGTTTAATCTCTGCTTTTGCTTGTATCATAACTGGGATAATTCTGGTGCATTTGGAGGGTTGAAAGTGCGTCGCCTTTAGACAATTATGGCTCAGGTTCATTCACTGAAAGTTATAATTCTTCAAGAAAATATATAAATGCATTGTATCTGTCACCATAGTTGTAAAATAAGATTAAAAGTCACCTAACTTTAGGTTACTGCAGTACTAAAAAAAAAATAAGGATTCAGAAAGAGGAAAACAATTACATGAAGTCTAACTTGTAAGCTTCACTTAATAAAAATGGAATTCAAAAAAGGGAAGTGGAGGATTTATTTTAAGATTCATCATGCATGAATAAGTTCAAATTATGTAAATAGTAGTAAGCCAATATTTTCACACCGCATTTTGTACTATTACATAATTTTATAACCTCTCACTTTCCTCTTATCGCAATTTCTGTCTATTGGAAGCTCATTATAGATACTCCTGCCATACACTAATATTTTAACTCGAGTGGTATCTCTTGTTCTTTCATGTCAGTTATGTGTGATACAGACATCAACAGTAACGTCAGCTCTAAAATAGATTTGTGATTTTTTGTTTCTAAATAATAGAGCTCATTTTCAATATGGTGTGGTTTCTAATCTAACAATCTCCAGAATGTTTAATAAAAAATGATCAGGTACATGTTTTTTTTTTAAAAAAAATAACACAATCAAATATATTTCTTTTTTAGGATTAAGCTGTCCAGAAAAGTGTAAATTCACATTTTTGCATTTTTTATCATATAATTAAAATAATTCCAGTACTTTATAAGAAACATCACCAAGAATAGCTTTACTTAACATTTAGAGAGCGCTTCTTCTCAAAGACACTCTCCAGTGATGAAAAATAATAATAATAAATATATGTATATATGTAAAAGCAAAGCAGTCTTGTCCATCATTCCCTAAAGGGACCAAAGGTGCTCTGTGGGATTATAGCTTGTGTACACATCACAGAAAGGACAATAATTACACATTGTACAGGTTACTTGGTAAACTCCTATTCTACTGTTGAATAATTCGCATTAATTCCAATGGATCAGTGGCATATTAAATTATGGGGGAAAAACATTTAAATACCAAATAAAGACAATTTTGAAGTAAGTGATTTGAACTGTAAAGGCAAGCTGAACAAGGGTATATTTCCACATTCTTCCCTTCAAAACATAATGAAGCATTTTGCGAAAATACTTCCTTCAGCACACTGTATTTTAACAGTAATGGTTTATAGCAAACTTGGCATTAAACTGGTAGCAACACAAATGAAACTCTGGCAGTAGGACAAGTGTTTTGTTTTTTAATTATTTTTTTTTTTTTAAAGAAAGGAGGCATTAAACAGTGCATTGCATTAGCAGTTTTTTAAAGGGTGTTACCGACACAATTTTTGTTTATCTTGCAACTGTTTTTTTCTTTTTATTTTTTTTTTTTACTGTACAGAGCTGGACGCTTGAAACTGATGGTATTAATATTTTGCTTATATACCATGCTTACTGATTAAAATTCACAGCAGCAGCAGCAGCAAATCAAAGCCCAACAGAAGATTCTATTTACTGGCTTCTACTTATTAATCACAAATAGCTTACGAAGTTCCAGGCAGGTAACTGAACTGCAAATACCTGTTTGTGAAGGGGAGGGGGGGCAAGCTAGAAACTAAGCACTGGCACAGTCCCGCCTAGATGAGAAGCAAGCTCTGTAAACCACCACAATTTTATCCGACTGAAAACGCCACTAAACTCGACGAGAGCAGCGCCGGGGAAAACTGGCTGCGAGTCACGCTCTGACGGACTGTAATTTATTCTTCACGCTGAGAGAGGACAATACACGCTCCACGCTCGGGATCACGGTCTCTTGTTCTTTTCCCTGCTAGCCCACGCCACGCCGCGACGGCTGCCCTCTCCCCACACCCCCCTCCCCGCGGTTCCCGCTCCCCGCTT
>NW_009647222.1:11873845-11891568 GCF_000708025.1 Charadrius vociferus | reverse complement strand
CTGCGGGCTGCGTTAGCCACCAAGCTCGCCCAAGGGCCAGCTAATGGACGCGGCTGTTTCACCCTGACAGGAGGGAAAAGCTGCAGCTTTTTTCCCCTCAGCAGCGCTTCTGCCTGGGCACCCCCCCGGGGAGAGGCTGGACTAGCCCAGGCAAAATCCACAAGCTAAAATATTAAGAGAGGTTTTTTTATTTTTTTTTTTTTTTTTAAAAGCATCTGCTACTTCTGTACCGTCAGCAGTGACTGGCATTTCTGGTTCTTCTGCTGTAAACGCCCTGTCCTGGCACTGCTTTTCTCCCAGTGGCATTAGCACGAAGTTAAAGCGAGCTATTGGATTTTAAAACACAGCCCTGTGTTTATTTAAATGGGCAGTTCTGATTAAAATTGGATGCCTTGCAGAAATAGCTACCGGAGGAAAAAAAAAAATAGTGGGTGAATTAAAAGAAAAAAAAAAAGGGGGGGAAGAAAAAAAAAAGGTCAATAACACGTAAAAAAAAAAAAAAAAGAAGATCATTTTCAGAGAATGATAAGCTGCAAAAAGTAAGCAAATGTACCTGATGAAATCTGTAATGAAAACTGAAAATTTCTTCGGTCTAAAAAAGGATTAAAATACCTTTATATTGTAAATTACTTAAAGGCTTTTCAATTAGTCAAGAGTTGTCCAGTTACCAAGTTCTGTGATATTAAGAGTTTCTATATTTTAATTACAATAGAGTGCTACAATCCTGAACAAAGTGAATTGCAATGGGAACAAGAATGACATATAACAGAAATTCCTTAGTGGTTTTTTAGTAGTGAAATATTAGTAAGGATGAAAAATTTACATAAATTATAAGAAAATAAAAAGGGATGTCCATTACGGCAACGCATTCACAGCATACTTGCAATTATTTAGTACATACAAAGATACTTAATCCAAAATGGTTGCAGATACAGAATTCATAGGGACATGATCGGTTTATGAGCTGAATATTAGTACCATATCTATTTTATGTAGCCAACATCAGTTTTAGAGTTCAAGTTCATATTTCTCTTTGGCCCTTTAAAACTAAAATGTATGGTACATAAGGCGCATCTTTGATTGACCTATCTAGCTTGGCTATCTAAAATATCACCGGAGTCTCGCACAGTAATAGAGTATATTGGCACTGGCAAATTAAAATACCTCTTCTTGGGAAAAAAAAAAAATTCCTAACATGAACGATATTGACACATTATTATCATAAAATATAATGTCAAGAGAATAATGAACCTATTGCAGGTATTCATGTTTTTACCGGGACAGATAATACAGGCTGCTACATTCTTTATATAAGTTGCATGTATAAATAATAGTCATGAAAAAAGAACACTATTTTCAATTTGATACCTTATAGAATTTGTGTTCCGTGAATTGTCTTCCCTGGAATCATTTGGGTTTTATCTTCCAGTCTGTAGTGTTATACTTACTAAACTTGTAACACTTGCCTTATTAAATTTCTTATGTTTTGAAGGGATGCCTAAATTTACATATTGGGTTTTAACAATATTCTGCTACTTTTCAGTTTTAGTAAACAAAATGTCACACACACGATTCTGTATCTCCCTTGTCCAGAAACATGTATTCCCACAGAGATATATTTAAGCATTCCATTTCATATTTGACAAAAAAAAAAAAAAAGACAGAATGCACAGAAAGGATGTTGGCACATTTGAAGGGACAGCTGCCCCACTCCCAAACACAGCCTGTGAAGAAGGCACGGCACTAGGTAGTGTGCATCAGCAGAAGTTCAAATTCACTCCACTACCAGCAGCTGCAGCGGTGGAGTGACGGCTCCGGGACTCCAAAGCATATGCAGCATCAGCAAGGCCTCAACTCAGAGCATCGCGCTCCGAAAGGAACCGTTTCTGTTCGTATAGAAAGAAGAGACCTTTACATTACATTACCTTTACATTACATGGCATGTAAAATGGCTTCCAAAAATAGAGGGTCATTTCGGCGTTGCCAGCAGACCAGAAGTTTATTGGAAAAAAAATATCTTTTTTTTTGTAATTTCCCATTTTGCTTTTTTAAAACCAGCACCTATGCAGCATCTATGGAGATTAAATTTAATAAAGGTTGTTTTAATGCAGTTTATTACAACCTGACAAGACCAATTCAAGCAACTCTTATAAGGAAAAACATTCAATGGAGTTTTTACTATGCTATCTACACTAATAAAATACAGTATGAATGACAACACTGGCATCACCAAAAAAAATTTTAAAAAGGGAGAATTGTGAAAAGCTGCTTCCAGACTTATTCAGTGAGCTGTGTTTTTCATTTGTTTAAAAAGCACTTCCTTTTCAGAATACTGAAAATTCCCAGGGGATATCAGTGACTAATCCATGGAAATTTCAAGTTTCAAATTTAACCATTTTTTCCTAAGACAGAAGTGCATTTTACTGGAGATTTTAGGTGGATGATAAAAGCACTGAAATGTTAGAAGGTCAACTCTTAAATTTATATTCCCAGAAAACATTATCAACAGAAATGTAATGCAATGATTTTTTTTCTTGGTCCACCAAAAATTTCAAGAAAACTGCCCAGTTTTTTTCTAGTGCGAAAAAGTAACTTAATAAGAAAACTGTGCAGAGGAAAAAAAAAAAAGACAGGGAGACTTTTTGCCTCTTGGCAACAGGACAGTGAGACTTGGTTCGAAACAGAGATCTCTCCCTTGACTCAATTAGAAATACATCTGCTTTTCAAAAACTTTTGAAGACAAATACCAAAATCAAAGTTGTCACCTAAAGCCCGTATTACTTCCGTCATTTATTTGTAAGAAAATTAAACAATTCCCCCTTCTCCCAACAACCATTTTAACAAAATCATGTACTTCATCTTTTCTGTATATGTGTGCCCACACACATACACGTGTGCTCTGTGCAATATGGTAGATCTGTTCATGAGATAGATATGTGTGTGTATGTATGCATTTATGGTCTCATGTTACAACAGCCCAGTGAGTATGAATACTATTAGAGTAAGACTGTAAATTAATATTCAGTTTACATAATATGGCTCAATAGAAATCACAGTATTTTAATAATGCAGCCCAAAGATTACTAATGAAGGGTTACATTTGAATTACAACAGGAAAATCACAGAAGACGTGGTTCAGGACTAAATTTTTTTTCTAGTCATACAAATAAACACATCATTTAAAAATGTTAATGTATCTAAAATATAGAGTGAGAACTATAAAAAAGAAGTAGCTCTGTTATGATCAAGATCAGCGGTAGCTTTATACCTTCAGCATTATCATAAGAACTCATCACTACATTCAGAGAACACATACAACTGACTGACTGCTCTGTGACCACCTGAATGTAAGACACTGCTCCTGTAATAGACCTGAAACAATTCAGGAGACTGACATAAAGATCAGGGATTTCGTCTAATAAAGCACTGCAGACGTACACCAAAATGTTGTTCCAGCACTCAGCTGGCAGCGCTCTGAGTTTTCAGCACAGAGGGGAAAGCAAAATAGATGCTTAAGATTCATTGTGGGGACTTGCAAAACCAATTTTGCTTTAATACTGTACTTCCACACATGCTCGTATAGCACATGAGTATCCCATACATACAGGGGAAGATTTTTATAGGAATATCAGATTTACTGTATTATTGTTCAGCTTTTACTGGCCAGCTAATGGCCAAAACCTTAATCAGTCTAAGAAATTTACTGGAAATCTATTGGAAAAGGCCATTTTGTGCTGGAACTACTATGTTATTCCAGATTTCGTCTTTGCCTTTCCGAAACAGAGAACGCCATTTTGAGGCTGTCATGCATTTTTCTTTCCAAAGCAGATAATGCCAGTGAAAAGCACAAGGATGGTATCCTCGTACCACAGAAAAATATAGCAATGCAGTTTCACAGAGGAGTAGCATTTTTATTTTTACAGGTGCAACTGAAGTCTGTCTTTTATTTTCTACTCACCCTAATATTAAGTTAAAAACCACACACACATAACTGTATGATATGCAGCTATCTGTATCCATGGAGCACTCTGAAACTTTCACATATTTATTTTTATTCAAGTATTCAACGGAAAGAGGCAGAAGAACAGACTTTACCGGAAGACAAAATCAGACAAATAAGCATTTACTTCAAATTAATTTTGCTGAGTTACACTGGGCCTAACTATATAACCGGCAGTCCGGTGTTTAGAAGAATGTTAATCCTCAAAAAGTAAAGAATAGACTCAGTAATTTCCATACTGCAGCTGAAGCCTGACCAAACCCATATTCTGTAAGACTATTTTTTAATGTTTCATTTTTTCCCTCCTTAGATAAGCTGATATATCGCAAATCATTGTCCAAAGGATCAAGGAAATTAATGGGGTAATAGAAATGGCTTAATACTAAAAATGGAATAGACAGGTGTACAACAGTTGCTTAACAGAGGAGGCTGTTAAATATGTATGGTTCTTACTAAGTTTTCACTGCAGGGGTCACATTTGGAAACAATTTTGATAAAGCAAATTTAGAAAAATAATACCGGAGTTCATGTATCTAATTTCAGTAACATCTTTGTCTAGGAAATGAGAAAAGTCTTTACCATCTTTAAGCTTTACCAGGTATGCTAGCTGGAGAAATCACTGCCAGAAATAATAACGCTGAGGAATCAAGTTCATGCAGTAAAATTGACTATTCTCTGACCATTCTATTAATCCAAACTTTGTCAGGGATAAAGCTCTTTTTTAAACAGTAAAACAAAAAAAAAAAAAAGGAAAAAAAAATCCTTGGACTTTTGAGTCAGGAACATCCAAAGCAAAAAAATCTCAAAAAGCCCCCACTTAATAAGAAGCTTTCAGAAGAGGCACTTCTACTACCACATCTTAGTTTATCATATTGCACGTTGAAATATTTGACATGCACTCAGAAAAATTAGTTTTCATTTTAAGCAGACACTTACTATATTTATTGTAAGGTTCCAATATCTTTTTGAGGAAAAAGAAACATTTTAAAATTTTAATATCGGCTGAATATTTTCTCCACTTTTTTTTTTCCTTTTTTCTCTAAGCAGCTGTCCACATTTTAAAATTCTCTTACAGCTCATCACATTCAAACAAAGCACAACTGTATCAAAGCTTTAAGGAAAAAAAAAAATAAATGAACACAACTGATATTGCCTTGACACTCTCTTTAGTCTTAAAAAACCTGCAGATAACAGAAACACAATACTACTACTGAAGAATGCATGGTAAAAGGGGATAGACCTTGTATTTTCACTAGTAAACATGCTAATTATAATTAATTGACATGAGTGAGGAATATACACATGCTAACTTGATAATATTATTTTTATCGGATAACGGGTATAGTTAAGTATACCTTTCCTCTCTGTCTTCCATTAAAATCTAAAGCTAGTGGAATTTCAAGTAACGAATAAAGGACATGGAAGGGTTGGTTTCAGTATTGCTGTAGTCAGTGTCACTTGCTACTCACGTACTGACTCTCTGCTGTTCACGTTTGCCTCAGCTCTGAATGCAAGTTTTCATTTAAAAGGGAATGACGTTTGAGTTGCTTGGCCACTTCCTTTGTTCAAATAGCTTATTTTGCTGTATTATGGAATGCACTTTTAAATCTAAGAGTAGGTGATTGGAAGTGTTTGTTTAAATAATACCACTTTAAGAAAAACACGGGAAAGATGTAACATTTTACTTTAAATGACTGGAATGCAAAGAAAAAATTAAAATGAGGGAAGAGAAAGAAAGAGACAAAATTGTGCTGTTTTACACAAAAGAGTTACAGTGTACTAGATCAGGCAAATCTGTATAACAGCACATAATCTGAAGAAGAAAGAAAGAGAAAAAAAAAAAAAAAAAGGCTTGGAAGTCTGCAACAGTTAAAGAAAGCAGCATACTCTCTCCTCCAGAGAGAAAAGGCTAGTAGAGAAGGCAAAAGCAAATGCAGCAGCACTACTCCAGGCTCTCTGTCCTGCCCTGCCCCGCACCTTTGAAAAGCCCGGGTAGAAGGATGCTCTGGGCAAGGTGGAGGTGCTGGGCATCTCCTGCCCACGCACTCCTCCCAGCCCCAGGCAGGATTGAGCGTCCACACTTCCAGCCTCCCACTCCACAAGGGTGGACTGAACACGAGAGGTGCCCATAACCGTACGGAAGATACAGACTGAGAAGCATCTATTGGATGGCTTCCTGCTTATTACTAGAGTGGTCTAAAAGGAGTCCAGAGAAACACAACTGCAAACAGCACAGCTGCCAGCATTTGCAGGATCGTACCCTAAACGAGCAGTAACATCAGGTGAACCCACCATGCACTCCAGTATGCCAATATGGTAGAGTCTTCCGGGGATTTATAGTGGTATAAAATGTGGGAAAAAAAACCCCACCAACCAAAAAACCCAACAGTAAACCCAGAAATACCCAAGTCGGAGAACTTAAATTTACTGTCATACACATTTTTACCTTGATCCTGTTCATGTCGACAGCCACAGAAGCCTCAAAGTGTACTATCATGCTATTACTTACTTTTGTGATGGCAACATTCTAAGTTCTCCTCAATACACACACATCCCTTGTGCTCAGTTTTAACTCTGCTGTGTTTTACACAATTTAGGTATCATCGGCAACAAGGGTTTTTTTTTTTTGATAGAAGGAAGAAATGTGGAAAAGCAGTATTTTGACTGAAGATGTGTGTTTACAGTTTACTTATTGTATGAACGACCATTGTATTTTCACAGATTTTACTGCTGAGCAAATAATAGCATATAGATGAAAAATAATAGACATCTTTCAGTGAAAGGTGATGGTTTTCCATATAAATGATCCAGCTACCACGTTTATCTATGTTCCCTGGTCACAGCAACTACAATGAGATGCATCACATTCTGCCACCAGTTACTTCTGAAGCCAAAAAAAATCAGCATTTTTGCATAAAATTAGTGATAAATGTGAGGCCGTCCTAGTTCACTTTGGCTTAGTACCCCACGCTTACCATGCTTGGCTTCATAGGGCTCTGCGTGCATGCATGCAGGCGTGTGGGTATATTTACTTGGTGCAACACAAAGAAAATGTTATGAAAAAGGTGATGAATACAATCTGCTGGGACACAGCACCATGTTTCCTTATAGCCTGAGAAACAATGCTTATTTTGAGACCTCAGAGGCCCAAGTTTAATGCTGCAATTGCCATGAGGTTTCTCTCTTCCTTTTAAGAGAAAAATTCTCTAATTTTCACTAGTCCAAGGCATCTTCATTTGGAAGAGTCCAGTGAGGGGGTGGAGGGAAAGAAAGTTTAAAGGCTGAAAACAGAGAAATTGAATTACTGGCAGCACAGGGGGAAAACCCAAGCAATATATTTAGTTCAAGGAGGGATTAAGCGCCACAGCCACTGGTAAGTCAAGAGCTAATACGTCCCCTTTGAAACAGTTTGACTTTCCCTCTCGCCGCCGTGACTGCTGCGCGCTGGGGAGGTTGGGGTGAGGCAAACCTGATACTCTGCCATTCTCTGCCAGCACGTGCCTAAATTAGTTCTCCATTTTGCGGTGGCCCTCGGAGAGCAATTCCCATTGAGAAGCGAACAAAGGCCGCGACCCCGGGGTCAGAGTGTAATGCAGGAAGCATGACCTCCCCTTTGTTCCCAACAGCGCTGTTTACTCTGCCTAAGTAAAGATCACCAATACATTAACTAAAGAGGATTAAAAAGGTCATATCCCTAGGGATGCAGCTCACGCAAGTGGCAACTCTCTTCAGTCACTAAATCATTTGACATCCCCCCTCCTGCCCCCCCTTCAAAATAGAGACACCTTAAGCTGCCAAGGCTCGATGGCACATTATTTCCAGAGCAAAAGGCTGTACAAACTTGATGTGGTCTTCCTTCCAAAACCAGGTTAATTTCTGCACAGCTAGCCAGCTGCTTTGAAGTTATTTTTAAAGTTATCAGAGTATTTTAAGTGAAAACTATCACCTTGCTACAATTTTTTTTTCTTTTACATCTTTTGAAAAGTTCTGAGTTGATTTATAAAATTGTTGGGGTCTTAAAATGGTTATTCAAAAGTGCAGTCTTTTGTAGCTGTTATAAATGTGAATCTTAAAATATCCTGGAGTACGTGGACAGGCAGAAAAGTTGTCTGTTGCTGTAGAAAATTGCTAACTCCAGGATGGTTCACTTGCAAAGAAGAAACCAAGGAAAATAAAATGGAAATATGCTGCCTGTGAGAATTCATGTATGCTGATAGCTAGGCTTAATCAGGCTAAATAAGCAGTTCTTGTGTCTGTTACCAACTTTTTAATAGTATCTTAGAACATCATTATTAACATGAAATATATTAACAGAAGCATCTCTTGAAACAGCTAAAGTAATGCTGCATTGGTAACATATGGGAGGCAACGCGGCCAATTAGACAGCACGCTGGATTGTCTCCTTTCCATTCTCGGCTCTAATCCACTGATCTGCTGGATGATCCCAACTTTTGCTTTGTGCCTTGGTCTCCTCATCTGTGGCGATACTGCTCACTGGGATGCAGATGTTACCGTCAGTTACTCAGCCAGGATGGGAGAAAAAGAGCATGTGGAAGGGAGTGGTCTAGACTAAGATATTTTCCCTTCTCTACCCTCAGGCAGAAGCACTTCTGATGAAGCCGAACATTGCTAAAGGTTCCAGAAGAAAATAATAGGAGTAAGGCCAGGCAGGGGGTCCAAGCTGATCAAAGGCTTTGGCGCAGGGAGCTCAGCACCACAGACAAACCCCACAGGGTCTAACTGCAGTTGAAATCAGCACTAGATTGCCCATCGGGCCAACGACTTTGAAAGGATGACCAGGAGTGCCAGACTCCAAAACCCAAGGTCCTGGAACAGCACAGTACAGGGGTTAGCTGTATGGGGGGAGGGGTGAGAAGGCGTCCTTCAATTCTCAGACGCTTTGTGAAAAGTGGCTATTTTTGAATCTGCAAAGATACATGCAACTTTCTAGTCTCTAGCAACATGAATGAATGCATAAAGTGTGGCAAGCTGGGGTCTCATTATACCCAGCCTGCATTCACACTGGTACGCTCTGCCCCTTCCCGTCTCTTCTGCTAGCCCTGTATCCTCAAGCATCAAGCAGGATGAGGGAGGAAAGAAGATTCTTTGCCCTCCTCTTCAGAACATTCAAGAAGTCACTTTCCCTGTTTGCAGGCTTCTTCATAGCAGGAACCCATGCATTTAAAATGTTTTTAAAAAGAACTGAACAGAGAAATGAAATCAAGAATCCAATAAAAATAATATTACGTTTGCCTCATTATGCTGTTTGCAAAAAGAATCACTTCCTTTTTCACCCACCACTGCTGTTCCTGCTCCTATGGTTTCCAATCTTTCCTCACCCCAATAGGAAGAGAGGGAAACTTACTGTCATCAGGAAAACCAAAAGGAGAAAGCCCTCTTAGCATACACGTCCCACTGGGGAGCACAGGTTTAGCCCAGATGGCTCACAACAGATTCCAACATGGCCAAGCATAAAGAAGAAACTTCCAAACCATGTGTTTGCACCATGATGGGTGGTATTCCCACTGCAGGTGGGTGAAAGACTGGCACTCGGTATAACTCTCTTCTACGTTTTCTCACCTGTCCACTTCTGTGCCTGGAACAAATGAATCTAATAATACCGTTTCTGGTAATTGCTCTTCCATGAAATCTAATATAAAAGTATTGGACTTTTTATTATATACCAGGAGTCAAAGAAACAACAGTGGAGTCAGAAAGCCTGGACAGACAAGTTTAGAATAGTCTGTGTCCAGAGCAAAACAAGCATCTAGTGAAAAAAACAAAAATGTACAGCAGATATTTAAAATAAGCTACCCAGAAATGCAGTACCACCTTGTCACATGCGTTTATCAGATCTTCCCATTGACTTCAACGGGAACACTCTGCTTTTTTGCATGAAAGATTATGCAGGCATAGCATATCCGTCAGGAAAAAAAATGGTAACAAAATCTCCAGACACAGAAGTAGTAGGTGCACAAGGGCAATTTGAGTACTGAGAAAAGCTCTGTAATAGGTTGAGGCAAACAGGTACCTTTTCCAAAAAACAAAGCACTGAACTGAAACAACTAGAACAAAGAATGTACCTAGAAAGTAATATTAAAAAAATTGAGATTAGGAGCATAAGGACTGAACCAAAGACATAATGACAATTTATTGACATACGTTAGAAGCAGGAAGACTGCACAACAGTTGTCTGGCAAGTCTGAAATAGTACTGGGAAACAAAGGGAGTGAATAAAGTGGAGGAAAAACACTGAAGAAAAGGTAACGGCTGATTATGACCTTGAGATATTTAGTCATGCAAAAGAGCAAATTCACCCTTTCTCACCCTGTATGATCCTATTAACATTTCTTGTTAGCTGGGCTCCTGATGTGGAGTATTTAAAAAAAAAAAAAAAAAGGCAAAACCTAAGCTGTATACCCACTGCTTCTTCCAGTGGAAACTCAAGATTATACCTCCTAGTCTTTCATTTTCCAGTTCTCTTTCACCCTCACACCAGCCAACAGCACTTTCTCCCTCCAAGATGGGAAGTAAGAACCACACTCTAGAAAGTCATGGAATAAGATGTCCCTTCTCTTGAATCGGAAAACAGAGGAAACATGACTTTGTGACACAAAACTCTTGTGCAGTCCATTTTTCGGAGGGTGGAGCAATATTGACCCTACCTCATATTCCTGGATACACCTCTTTATCTCCCGATGCCCAGAAATCCAGACAAACCCAAAGGTACCTTCTAGCTTAAAAAGAAGTTATCAGGCTTAATACAGGTGGAAAAATCTATGATACTTAAATGAACAAATTGTTGTCTCTGGTCCCTCCAGACAGCAAATCCCATTAAGCAATTATTTTGCAAGTAAAGGGTGAAAGAGCAACAAATATCAAAAGAGAAAGTGCTGAAATAAGTGGATAAATTAAAAGGCAAGCCTTTTTGAGGACTAGATACACATGCAGGAGTTCTGAAGCAGTTCAAGGTTGGAGACAGCGTTTCCAATAAAAATATACAAATAAAATATAGCACTCCTTAAAAATAGCCACAAATGATGATCCAGATTACATGCCAATGAATTCTAGCATTTAGTAAACTGTCTGGAAGGCTACTTTAAAAGATTGTAACTTTAATGCCTAAGCAGAGATTACATAATGGAGAGAAAATCAACATTGCTAACATAATGAAAAATATGTCTTTTTTAACTTGGAGTGCATCCGCAGAAGAAATTATTATTTATTTGGCCTTTCAAAGGACTTTGATAATGTGACTCATAAAGACCATAAAGAAAACAGAGTAATCATGACTGAAAGTTGGAGTCACGATTAAAAATGAGCTAAGCAGCCAGAAGTAAAATTCAAGAATAAAAAGACATTTTAAAAAGAAAAACGTTAATATTTGTTGCATGCAGAGGCCATGCTGATATCAGCTTTTAACTTTAGTGATCTAGAAAGATCGGCTGTAAAAAACAGTGGCAAAACTGACAAGTGAAGGGAGTGTATTTGGGTTACTGAAGGGTTTAACAAAGTTGAGTGAATGTGAAACACGATAAATATTTTTTGTTATAATTGCTAAGGAAATCATATTTCAACATTCTCAGCAAAGGGAAAACACCTGGGTGCCACTACAAGTCGATGAAAGCTTTCATATATATGCAGCAACGTCAAATAAGCCAAGTTTTACAATGCATTCAAAAAACCACAGAATACTGTACTGAAAACATTACCTTTCTAATATATGCTGCCAGGGAAATACCTTAATGGAGAATGCTATCTACAGTTCTTTTTACTTTACCTCATTAAAACTACAGAATTAACAGGAGTGCAAGGGCAGGTGACCAAAATGATTTGACTTACAAAAAGACTGCCATATACAAACACATAAAGTGATTAAACTATTTATGTTAGCAAGCACATCAGCAACAGGGATACATAGTTTGAAAGTCAGGAATTGCAGTCTGACTTTCTTGCCTTATTTCCAGTCTTGAACTGGAGACTACTCAGTTAAATTAAATAAGCAGTAAGTTCAAACTATAGGAATACGTTATTTTACAAAGTGCAGGCTGAGCATGTGAAAATCAGCGCCACAATCCATCATTAAAGGACATCAGTGGGATTCTGAAAGAATACGGTTCTATTCATAGCCTAAAAAAAATAGTGTAAAATGGGATTGTTTGCTGGAAAGACCATAAAGACCTTAGTGCAAAGCCACGATAAAGCCATTGGCCAAGGATCTAGCTGGCCCACTTTCTGACAAGGACAGGGTATTCCAAAAGGATCGAATGTCGGTTGTCTTAGCCCTCTGTTCTCTTACCAATCAACCCTTTGTAAGAACTGTCAGGATAGACTTGGCATTAATTAGACTGTGGACCTGATCCAATGCAGTAGTTTCTACTTTTAAATGTTTCCTATGGCCAAAACCAAGGACAAGTCCACTTTAACTGAAGTGAAATCATTCATCCTCTAAGCTAGCTACTGTGCCTGATACAATGCTATCAATGCATCACTCAAACTTCAAAAAATACTTAAAGACATCTATGTTTACTTTGCCACCTGCTCTTCCCCTCCCCGCAAATAATTAGCAAGAACCTAAATTACAAGATACTGTTTTACTATACAAATAGGTTTCCTTGTTTATTTTATTATCTTTTTTCCCATCCACACATCATTATTTGCAAATACCATTTAATAATTATGAGAGATTCCAAGATGTGTGTCAGATTGCCACTCGTATGGTGGTTTGCTACACTTCGCCTTCAGTCTTGTGGCTAACAATTCACCCAAACTGTGATAATACTTCACCACAACCCACACACTGCTGCTCTTCAAAGGAAAACAAGGATACGTAATTAAGAGATGATGAGCTCAAACATAAGACAGGAGATGAGGGAGCAGATTCTGTAACCACACCTATGAGTGGTTATACTACTGAAGAAGTTTCTTCAGCTCCCTCTTCCCTCACACTATCAGTAGAAGTTACACATTTTCAAAATGCATTTGCAGGAGCAACATTTGCAGCAGTAGAGGAAAAAAACAGCTTTAACAGCAATTATACAGAATTAAGATTGTAAATAAGCATTATTAACAAATAGCCCTTGTAACAAGACTAGGTCTTAAAAAAATAATAATAATGTAGTTTTACTGAAAATATTGTCAAGATCTCATTTCACAAGAACCTGAAAATATTCTCACAGTCTCATTCTAACCTTTCATGATCCTGTAATTGCAGTCATAATATAGAGAACTACAGACGAAAATATCTGTGTGCGTACATGCCAGTTCAGGGGCTAATGCTGCAGCATACTGCATGAAAATAAAAATTAAGAAGTGGCTACAGATACATTCTAGAATCTAAAGGCTAAGCCCCTTGTGGGATATTCAGAATAATCAAAACATAAAACCACTTTCCTTATTATTCTATAAAGCTGGAACTAGTTTTTTGTCATTATTAGTGAAAGAGCTAGGAAACCTGGAGCGAAACAAGATGCGAACAAAGCCACTGAACTCAAGTGAGGACAACTGACCACCCTTCAGAAATATGCATTAATAAATAACAGGATTACATGCTTACTTTATGTCTGATTAAAAATAAGTTTTTTGTTTTACCTAAAAGAATTCTTCATTTTGGATGAAGGACCGCATCTCCACAAGCCAGTGGCTGTTTGCCAGGCCAGATTCTCTAAGTGGCAGCCACACCCTCCTCTTCCTCATTTTTTTTCCACTGACCATGAAATACTTTCTAAGCCAGGCCCTGAAAAAAGAATACATTTTTAAGGGACACTAGATACCACGTCGCTGGTTTAATTAGGCAGATTAGAAACAAGTAAATATATCTGCATATGTACATTTGTATTTTCTGTTTCATTTCAAACAAATTTGGTAGGCCTGATTTGACTCTCTATTCAAATCACAGGAAACATCATTAAAAAGTGTTCTATACTGACATCGGAATCAAACCCTCTATCTCTTTTTAAAATTTAATATAACACATTTTCCATTGGTACTGGGGAAAAAAAAAAATAATCACAAATCAGAGGCTTTTCAGAACATCTTAGGACAAGCCTGTGTATTTTGTAATAGCAATAGATGCCACCACAAGACAAGCTTAGAAAGACATTCCAGAGGTTGGCTCTTCAGTCTGTGGGGTTCTATGTATTTGAACCTCAGACAGTTCTGTTTAACTCCAACTTTATTTTTGACATTTTTTTTAAATAGTACTTGAGTAAAACTTTCCCAGCTTATGTATCACTCACAACCTCACCCAGACTATGAAATTATTTGGATCACAGTATCTTTAGCACAGTTAATAACAATACTGTGTAGTGAGCATCACCCAACACGTCCTTACTCTTATTACGTTTCACACAATTTATTTTATCAATAAGTCAGCAGTACATAGAACTATATAGAAAGTGACTGTTGCTGTAAACTGTTTTGCATATTGTATCATCTCCTGGCTTTAATTCATTATTTAAATGTCACTGTAATTATACCGCATTTCATATTCTATTTAACCGGAGAATATTGAATATGAATACACAGTGATATAAACAACTTTTTCCTGTATCTCAAAAACCACCCACTTATTTTCAAATAACCAGCACCAGCATTCAACAACTAAGCAAAAACACAGTATTTAGGGTTCAGCAACTTCAGCTCAATTTTTTGCAAGTAACTGCACAAAGATATTATTGTTCAGCTATCATTAGGACTGTGAAATTAGTATCAAAATAAGCTGCTTGATTATTTAAATTTAGAACTAAATATGTAACCTGAATCCACAGCTTCATGCTATTATGTTTGCTGAAAGAGCAAATTGATATTGAAGTAAAAACATTGAGGTTTTATTGAGATGTGTGTTAGGGGATCACAACACGTACTGCAGATAGTATATTAAATAATGCTAAATCTAAAATAATTTTGTAATCCCAGCACCTACTACATACTTATTGGTGTACGATTCCGTACCACAGAAAAACACTCTTACAAACAAATGACACACTTTCACTGTTAATAGGGGTATTCACAGTTTCATGTAGTCCTACTACATCCTAGTAGGTTTACAATACACAATTTTGAAATCTCAAAGCCTGCATAATGCTGGGTTAGATAAAGTACAGATGCTGTATTTTGCACACACAATGAAATACAATTAACTTGCAGAATAATATCAATACTACAGTATTTGTAGCCACATTTATTCAAGCAGATTTTTTTTTCTCTAAAATGCAGAATATTAGGTAGTACATGTAACTTTCACCATACTGGAGTGCTCTAATACACAACATTGACTTCTAAATCCAAATACACAGCAGGAGAAAATGTTAGCTCATTAGTATTTTACTAGTCTATAAAGATTCACCCTGCAAAGCCCTCCCATCTACATATTCCATGTCAGAAAAGCACACTTACTCCAGACTGTTTGCATTCGTATTTATGAAGGTGCTCTGCAAAAAAGAGAGCAAACAGAAATCCAAGGGTTAACAGAAGAAAACAAAACAAAACACAATACAACACCAAGATCCCCAGCCATACTGATTTCCTTGCAAAAGAAGGAAAATATTCAGCAGACAACAGCCTAACAAAAAGCAAACAGAGAATTTAGTGTCTCGGTACAGCCTGGATATCAGTTTGGGATTTCGGCAGCCTTGGATTATAAGGACTATTCCCTTGAAAATCTAGCTCACAGTTCCTGCACTGTTTTCTACCAATATCATGTCCAAACTGTGACTAAACACCTCATTATGCTTCTCTGGCACTATCTGAAGCTAACATATTCTACAATTTTATGTGGCACCTAAAAGCAGAGGAAAAAAAGATGCTATTTTCTCTGTCAAATGGTAATGAAATGATAAACATCAAGTCCCATGCAAAAACTTGCATGATCAGTAAATGTTTTTTCCCCCCTTTTCCTTTCTGTGGTAGGCAACAGGTGACCTTTTCCTTTCTGTGGTAGGCAACAGGTAACAAAATAAAGCCTCCAATCTTCAGCTTTAAAAATAAAAAAAATTACTTAATCTACAAGACATCTATAGTAGAGTCTTTTTCTCTTTTTTTTTTTTTTATTCATTAAAATGGAATAAAGAGGTTTAACTGGGCCTCTACATTGGCTTCAGGAAGTAAGTGCCTTTCTTAACATTCACTTGTAGATGTTTCATTTAAAGAAAATGCAGCCCTCACAGTTACAAATAATAACCAATGGTTTTAGGTAACAATCTAATATTGACAGATCTTAAAAGAGAAAGCCCAAACTGCATTTTCAAAGGAACTGCATGCTTCAAATACTTCACTACAATCTCTTTTTGCAATACCTTGCTAATTGATCTTAAATACACAGATGACTTATGAGACAATAACCTCCAACTTTCTTAGCTCTTACTCCAGACAACCATTATATTCCAATTTATGAATATCTGAAATATTTCACTTGCTGTTCATAGCACTTAAACAGTTAATCTAATTTATGAGAAGTAAGAATACCACATTAAAGATTCCTTCTATTTTCTCCTTTATGCTTCACCACTTCAAAAGCATTTCTCCCATCTATTATTATTTAGAAATATTCTTCCTTTGTGCACTAGACATATTACTATAGTTCAGGAGGCCGTATCAGCGACATGATTCCTTTGCCAGTCTCCATGCTACTCATTAAATAATTTTACTCCCATGCATACACACGCAGCTGGTCCAGTGCAAGAAATGAGTTTGCTGCATTCAGCTACACCTCATGCACTTCCACAGCAAGTCTTGCTACAAAAAAAAAATAAAAATAAAAAACCACAAGGCTACAAAAATTATCAGCTTCTATCACTGTCCATTTCTGAGTCTCTGCTCACACGACATTTCTAAAGCAGGGGTTTGCAGCGCTGTAACAGTACACCTGTGTCCCTTTTTAGCGAAAAACCCCAATCACAGCAGGCTACAAACGTTTCAATTCTGTTAATACCCGTTTCTCAATTTGCAATTAAAAAGAATCTTTCTTTGAAGACGCTATTTCCTGAAATATTTAAGGGCTTCAAAAAATCGTTCTCTATGTGGAAAGCTTTGCAAGTTCTTCCCTTTACAAAAATACAGCTTTGCAGCACCAGCGAAGAGTACACGGTACAGCAGATGGTTAAAATTCTGCATCATTTTTAACAGCCTTAAGAGAAAGCACTGCCTTTTTTCGGGGGAGGGCGGGGGTGGGAAGGAGGGGGGTTGGAGGAGAGGAGAGAAAAAAAGCTGAGAACAGCAATTTGCAGCCCTTTTTTTTTTTTTTTTCCTTGACAGCAGCTAGCCACGCCTCAGTCTGGCCCTTCCTCCAACCTCTGCTAACCTAAAAACCAGCGCCAACCTGGCAGCAGGCCATATATTCAAAAGTAAACATTATTCTCCTGCCATTTTTCAGTGGTGTTTATCATATCCTGATCGTCGTCGTCTTTTTTTTTCTTCTTTTTTTTCCTTTTTTCTTCACACCATCCCCCCCCGCGCCCCCTCGCTGCTGTAGGTGAAATCCCCGTCTTTGCCCCAGTTTGTTTCGCTTTGCGAACTACATCAAGACATCAAAGCCACGCTCTTCTCTAACATGGCAAACTTGCAAAAAACCGCGTTAAGAGGGATGTTACCTTCACTCAGTGAAGCAGCAGGCTATTTTGGAGCGGGAAAACCAAAGCCAGGCGTATCTGTACCTGCAGCTGTCCCGCAGAACTGGATGGTACCTTCTTCTCCATCACTACAGGAACGGGCACACGCTTTTTTC
>NW_009647222.1:11873305-11873756 GCF_000708025.1 Charadrius vociferus | reverse complement strand
GGTTTGGTTTGGGGGTTTGGGTTTTTTTTTAAAAAAAAAAAAAAAAAAAAAAAGACTCAATCTGCAAGCCACGGTGAGGGCGCACATCCCGCACTGCACCTGACTCTTTGTTATCCTTCACCATCCATTCCCATTCCCGGTCCCTTCCGCTCCTCGCTTCCTCCTCCTCCCACCTTGGACTGCTCCTCATTTATAAAGGCTCTAAAAACAAAAATTAAAAAAAAAATTCCAACGAAACAGACTAATTAAACTAGTTGCCCACTACTGTTGTTTTTTTTTTTTACCTAGTCCTACACTGCACTGAATGGGTCGTTGACATACCGGCAGAAAAAAGGAAGGTAAAAACAACAAAAAAAAAAGGTAGGGGGCTTAAAAATAATCAAGCGAGAGGGATGCTGCCGCTTGAATCCTGCGAGCCACCCGGGTGCTGAGAAGAGGAGAGGAGAGGCGA
>NW_009647222.1:11871849-11872367 GCF_000708025.1 Charadrius vociferus | reverse complement strand
GGGGAAATAAATAAATAAATAAAAATTTACTATAAATTTTAGCGTGATTGTAAATGAATGTATTTCCATGCAGTGAGGGTAAAAGAGTATTTACAAAGTTATTTATATAAAGAAATATTGCAATTAGATCCCAGTAAAATGTGTAATTTAAACTCATCCGAGTGCTCCAAACGATGAAAATATTTCACATTGAAATGCTGTGATTAACTTGCAGTCTCAGATCCTCAAACACAAATGAAGACAAGTAATAAATATGCTGTATACAGTAATCAAAATATTTAACACTAATTTATCAGAGAGCTTAAACTTCAGATTATTCTGTTTCTCCCAGATACTTAGTTTTCAGATCTAACTGTAACAGCATGGCTGGATTTTTTTTTTTTTTTTTTTTTTGGTCTCAAGGGCAAAGGCTGCATTTCTGACTGCTATTTAGTTACGGAAATACTCTGTAAGATTTACCCTACGGAAACCCAAGCTGCGAAAACCCACGTACAGCGACCAGCACCCCCCCCCACCCC
>NW_009647222.1:11835168-11871591 GCF_000708025.1 Charadrius vociferus | reverse complement strand
CCCACACCCCCCCCCAAATCCTTACTCGCCCCCCGCCCGCCGGGACGCTGTCGCTGTGCTCTCGTTCGTTTTCCTCCCCGGCCCCGGCGCGAGGGTTCACCCTCCTGTTTTTTGCAATCCTTCCCTCGTTTGAAACCCAGTTATTCCAGAATTTCATCTGTAACTGTTGGGATATTTATTCCCATTTAATCCTCCATTTCCTTCACTGATATTTAGCATTGCCCCCTGCAGAAGCAAAGCCTTACAATTATTTTTTTTTCTGCAGACGAGCTGAGGGCTGTGGAAAAATAGATGGACCGTGCACCAGACCAAAGTTACCTTTTTTTTGTTAAGCCAAGGACATAATCATTTGACTTCTCACAGAATCATAAAACAGTTTGTGTTGGAAGGGCTCTTAAAGATCATCTAGTTCCAACCCCCCTGCCATGGGCAGGGACACCTCCCACTAGCCCAGGTTACTCCAAGCCCCATCCAGCCTGGCCTTGCAGGGATGGAGCATCTATAGCTTCCCTGGTCAACCTGTTCCAGTGCCTCACCACCCCCACAGTAAACAATTTCTTCCTAATACCTAATCTAAATCTTCCTTCTTTCAGTTTAAAACCGTTACCCGTCATCCTATCACGACACTCCCTGATAAAGAGTCCCTCCCCATCTTTCCTGTAGGCGCCGCAATAAGATCTCCCCGGAGCCTTCTCTTCTCCAGGCTGAACAGCCCCAACTCTCTCAGCCTCTCCTCATAAGAGTGCTCCAGCCCTCGGATCATCCTCGTGGCCCTCCTCTGGACATGCTTCAGCAGGTCCATGTCCTTCTTATCTTATGTTGGGGGCCCCAGAGCTGGACGCAGTACACCAGGTGGGGTCTCACAAGAGCGGAGTGGAGGGGCAGAATCACCTCCCTCGACCTGCTGGCCAAAACACCTTTTTTGCAGAGTATGAATTCTGGGTATTACTTGCCAGGCAACTCCAACAAGCCAAGTTTATCCAGGCATTATTTGCTTAGTGTAGACAATTTGAAACCTGGTACCGAGTTTGACCTAATGAACTGTAATTCCATTGGTATTATTCAGCGTATTAATTAACGTTCTGAGCTGGGACAGAAAGGACAGGCTGCGAAATTAAACACTCATTTACAGGGCCCCAGTTTTAGAACCCACTAGATATTAGAACCCACTTGGTATTAGAAATTTCCCCCATCTACATATTAATACATGCACATCTAGCAGAGTCCCTCAGTCTCCTCTAAAACATTTGGTAACTGCTCCAATGACAGGGAGTAGGGACAGAGCTGAAACACCAGTGGTCTGAGCAGGGAAGACAAATTTCTGTCTTTTCCTTCCTGCTACCAACATTCTATAAAAGTTTTTACTGGGTGTAATCTGTTTATCCTTGTAATATGTGAAGCCACACTGGGCAATTTACTAAAATAATTCCATAACTACCACCGTCAAGAAAATTTTCACCCCCTTCACAGATCAGAATAAAGTATATTCTGCCGTGCAATATGAAGAGCAACTTGTTATACCCAAATGTTTTGCAATTGAGTTGGCATCTAAAAGTAAACAAATAAAAAGCACGCTGAGCAAATCCTAGCCCACAAAGGCTTATCAAGGCAGGCCCAAACTATTTAGAGATATATGTATTTTTTTAGAGGCTACAGAATTGTTTGGAGGATATAATCTTTTACCTATAAAAATGCTAATAAATACTTGGTTTAAAATGAATAAAAAGCTTGCTGTTCTCTCTTAGGAAGTTTGCTAAGTGTAGTCACAAGAACAAATACAAAATATTTTGTTAAAAACCATGAAAGTTGTATATGTCAAAATGTTCTCTATCATCAGCGTTCTTGTATATTTATTGCTTTTCTCTTGTTTAAGGTCGCATGGCATTGTCAGAGCTAACACTAACCCAATAGATAGGCATGGATGAAACATCAGTTAAGATGTTAATTTCTCATTTCTAAAATACTTCTTAGAACACGTGAAAATATGTTTTTAAAATAATTAGAGGTATACCGAGGGTGTTAAAACTGGAAAAGCCAGTAACAATTTTAGTGTATTTTTTCGCATTTCTTACATACACGTTCTATTACAGACTTCCCAGTACTATGAAGCTTATGTGAATTGGCTAGTGATTCCAAACTTGACGTGCTTGCTTAAAATGATCTCTCTGTGCTTTGTAGGTCAAGGAGTATGAGGAAGCTGCACAGTTGTACCTTACTAAATTCTAATGGAAAGAAAAACCCAACCCTCCCTTAAAAATCTTCACTACATTATTAAATGATCCAAAAATATTATAGGTGAGGTGAGCACAACTGCCAACTGTTCTGATTGCCAGATCCCTCCTATTCTAAGACTCCAATTTCAGTTGCTTAAAAACTTTGCCAAACTGAAAGCGTTTGGCTGAAAATTTCCCTCACCAGGTGTGTGCCTCAGGGATAACTTATTTGAAAATGTGCAGCCAAATGGCTTAGACCTTTCCAAGGACGAGCCTATCGAAGCATCAATTGTTTGGTCCGTGCTGCCAAATTACAGAAGTCTTTTCTTTGAGAAGCTCCTGCATCCCCACGGTTGGAGCGGTGATGAGGAGAGGAGGCAGCCTGTTAAGGAAGCTGGTTTTGGCACTTCATTCTAGCCAGGCTGTAAACGTTTGAAAACTTCTGATCACATACAGTTGCTAGGGACTCGCTGAAGTTTAATAGGAAAAATTCCCAAAGATCTCACCCTCACTAAACATGCTGCTTCTTCTCACAGCTGTCCAGGTTGACAAGATGGTGTGTGAACCCACCACATTCTCTACAGCAGAACTAGGTAATTCAGTCCTTTAACGGTTGGACTAGGCTCCTACTGAAGAGTGCCACGGAACAAGCGCCTTTTGCTCTTAACACTTCTCCTGCTTGCATCCAGAGAGCCTAGTGGAAGTTGTTTTGATTTCAGCATGGAAGAACTAAAGATATCACACCAAAATAGAATAAAAAGAAGGGAGGAGGACATTGGTAAACTGACAGAGCCCGGCAGAGCAAGGGAGGCAGGTTGGGTGCAGAACGTGGGAGTAGACTCGGTCTGAGCAGGGAAGCCAAAACCATTTGCAGAAAGAAACTGGACTTCTTGGTTGGCAAAGCAAATGGGAGCAGGTAGAAAAGAGACAGTGCTGAGAAGCCAGGGCATTGTCAAGAGAAAAAAGGGAATCACCAACTACTCTGTGTTGTTTCTCTATGGAGGTGCTTTAAATAGAGAATTATCTTCTTATTGCCATCAGTTGGCTCAAGTAGCAGGGTACTGTGGGATGGCTCAGAATATTCCACTCCTCCTGATGACTCACATTTGGATGTTAGTAGACTGCTACAAGATAAAAATCTCTGTTTATGCAATTTGCTTTTAACCCCCCCCCAACTTGCAAAAAAAATGACACGCACAAGCATGTGCATTCACACACACATACACATGCATACACGTGTTAAAACTGCATTAAAACAAGGGTTAATCTTGTTCAAACACGATTAAAGGGTGCAGAATCAAACAGAAAAAACAGGAATAGAATCTACTGTGCAGCTACTACACTTACAGTATACAGCCCTCGTATGATGCAATTCTCACTCATAGGCCTGCATTCCATCTTTTCTGCTGGGTCCCAGCTTCATTAAATGCATTGAACAAAACAATGGCAATATTGGCAGCTACTCTGTTTTGTGTTTGCCTCACTGAACCATGTGCAACCCCATGTCTTATTTACTGGATGCTTCTCAAACTATCCAGTGAATTAAAAGGTATACCTGTGGCACTTCTTACTGTTGTGGTCCTTGAATGCTACTCACAGATCCACTAACTCATCTTCACAAAAATCCTCTGAGTTGAAGGAGAAATACTACCTTTAAAGAGTAAGAATTTGGCACAAGTATCCATCCATTCTGGGTGCCCAAACTGAGACATGAAGAACCTGGCTTTTCAAGTTATTCGGCTTTATAAAGTACCACATATATTGGCATTGTATGCTGAAAGCACCTTTCCCCTAGATTTCACTGGCAGTGGCAAATGCTTGCCATAGTTTGTAACCAAATGAGAATACGAGGAACCAAAATTAACAGACTTATAATTTGAGCATGTTGAAAAAAAAGTAAAATACCTGATCTAATGTATTTCTGCCAGATACACACACTTCTTTCACAGGCAGTTTTTAGGCAAATAATACCATGCGTTAGGGGGCTACATAACAATTCCCATTATCCCAGTTTAATAAAACCTCTTTTCTTAGCATTATAGTATGTGTTCTGATACTATCAATTTAAAAAACTGTTTTCTATCATTCTATCTTCATATTAAGATTTGGGGGAGGTCTGACTCGTAAGTTTTGAACTGTGGAGTTGGCACTACCAGTAATGCCTTAGGGGGAGGTGTAATGCATTGCTGAGTCTTTTCTTTTTTGTATTCGAGTGGAATACAATACGTATGGGTTATGATTCACAGTAGCTGATGACTGCTCAGTGGTCCACACGGACTGACTCAGGTGTTCTGACCTGAGGGCAACTGCTCATGCTACCAAGTGGCCATCAAAAATACTTGCCAGGCCAAAGCACCATCAACTTCCCTCGTCATTTCTCACTAAAGGAAGACTGAAAGACCACAGAGAATGCACATTTCTTTTGCACTACCAGAGGTGGGAGGATACGTGGTCAAGGCAGCAGAGGGAAGGCCACAGTGCTCTTACTGGAAAGTCTGTCAATACCAGAGTTTGTTGTTATTTCGCATGACTGTAATTCTAGTAGCACTTTGTTCTATTTGTTCTGCATCTTCTGAATTATCATCCTTTTTTTCTTGAGTATTTAAAGTGATTTGAAGGGTGCCTAGAGCTGAAAATCATTACTCAAAGAAACCTGTATAACGTGAATGCCAACGTTAACTTTTACAGGGATCTTTGAGACACTCCCAACTGTAGTAATGCTTTAACCTAGCTCTGGAAGCAAAACTCTAAGTGGGATAAATCCAAGAATCATGGGGAACATGAGTTGTGAAGTTAAATGTGAGGGTATTTGAAAAGAAAACTGTTTTTCAAGGTGAATGATTTTCTAAGAACTTACCGCAAAGAGATCTAACCATCTAAAATACCTTTATCATAGCAACAGGGAATAAGCACCAAAAGGCAGGTCAGGTCTTTGGAAGAATAAGCTTCTACATCATAGCATAACGATGCAAACAGCAAAGATCTTCAACTAAAGATGACAGTTTCCAATAGGAGACACAATATGCTTTAGTGAAGCAGCCAACAGTTGCCTGAAGATATGCTAGACACAAATTATTCTCAAACTCTGATGGGCAAAATGTTGATAACATGGTTTCCAACACAAGAACCAGCATCTTCTCAATGGAATAGTGATGACCATTTGGGGTGAAATGTTCTTAGCACAATGCTATAATCTGAAACCAACCTTCCTCAGAGCAAGCTTGACCAAGGCTGAAAAAATGATACCAGGAGAGAAATAGTTCAAATAGTCCGAACAGAATTTTTAAAGGAATCAAGTATAATTTTGAAGGCACTCTTCTGATCTGGAGAAATGAAAATTCAAGTTCTTCCTGAAAAAATATTTTTTTCATTCTTGCCTTATCTCAGGACTCCTACACAACTTCTCAAGAAATGCACTCATAAAAAACTGCTAAAATCACATTCCAGAATCCTAGCTGACCCACGTGAAGAGATGTCCCAAACCAACTGAAATTGTTTCTAGTGTGTGAATATTTTCAATGAAAAAAAAAAAAACCCTAAACAACCTGAATGCGAAAGCAGCTCTTTCATTTTCTAATGTTAGGTTACTTCTGACAAAACTTTTAATTATCAAAAGTCTGTTTCTTTGGAAAAGGTACAACTCACCTCCCTGCACTCTGATAATTAGGGAAAAATTAATCTGGTAAGTGATCTAATGAAGAAAAAGTAGGAAAACAAAGAGTTAAAGTTGCTATGTTTACAAAGCACACTGCTAATTTTGAAAGGTGAAAAGGCAAGCGAAAAAAAAATGCACGTAGGAGATGAGAAAGTACTGGAGCTTCCTTCTTAATGTGGTTCCCAAACACTCAACTGCGGTTTATAGTCTGAATAAAAGTCGTATTATTCTTATCTAAACCATCTAAGAGCAGCATTCACATATTCTGGAACAAGACATACACTCCTGGGAAGTAAGGCTGATACCTAAGTAGAAAAATAGTGGAAGAAGTGGAAAAACCGCCCACAGTCCTCTGTTCAATGAATTAAAAAAGTTAAAATCAACCAACCAGAAATCTAAACTGATCTAGTTAAGTGTTAACTTACTCCCTAGCTTTTGTTTCTTTTTCTCAATAACATTCAATGTTACTGAAACAGGGCTTTTTGTTTATGAATTTACTCCTAGCATAGGAGGGCTTGACAAGTAATGTTTATGCATTTTGTCATATGACATTAGTTTCTTCCACATAACTATGCATGCTGACACTAAAAGATACCTTCCACATTTTTTAGTCTAAATAGATTAATTTTTGAATTATTTTAAAATAAAATAAATAATGAAAAATGCTGCAGAGTAGTGAAAACAATGTTAATTAATTGCATTTTTAAGGTTATTCTGACATTTTAAAAAAGTGGCCAAGCATATTCTGCCTGCTTCTTTTTATACACAGATACATCTGTCAGAAATTCATGCACAAGCTTGTATGGGACTCCTAGTATTGTGTCTGTTATAAAATAAATCTGTATTGGTCTGCTCCCAATCTAAATATACTTGTGACTAAAGCTCTCACATGCAGATATAAATCTAGCAAATCCAAATCTGTTTCCAGGAGCTGTAACTTATTGAATTTATATACAAAACCTAACAGGTGATGAAAAAAAAAAAAAAACCCATCAAAGATTACTTTAACTCTACTGTAATACACTTCTACCATTAGATCTTATTTTACTGAATGATTCATGCCTTATTGGCTTTTCTAAATTTGCTTTTATATTTCCGCCTCGCTATTTTAAGATGTATTATCTTTAATCCACAAACTGCCATCCTACCTAAACCTACTTGGAATTTTCTATGATGAAATCTCATTGAATGAAGATTAGTGAGAATTATGGATCTTTCACAGTGCAGTTTGAGGGAACATACCAACCACAGCACAGCATAACCCAAAAATGTCTTACCTTTAAATTTTCTAATATCAAGATTTAAAGCCACAAAATACAAGGGATTTTTTTCTTCACTGAGCAAAAATAATAGAAGACACACTGATTTGTGTTCAGCTTGTACTTCATAGCAGAAAGCTGCATGGCTTTCATACATTCATGTATTATTTGTACTATGGGCAGAACCTATGAAATGGTGTGCTGTTGTGTAGAAAGATGCTAACAGGGATTCAAATCTCAGGATGGAAGGGAGCTTAAAACAGGAAAAAACTCATTTGGAACTTGACTGCTTTGTAGGAAATTCTCCTTTTTAGAGCCACCACAGATGTTTTGCCTGAATCTGTCTGCACATGCAATTAGCAGAAAATGAACAAAAAATTGCAATTATTTGGGAAGGACCAGGGCAATTATTTAAAAAAGTAAGTGGAAGCTTTTATATCCAGTACTTTCTGTTCACTTAAGATACAACACCACTCCCCATTTAAAACCTAAAAGATTTTTTTCCCCTCGTCATTTAAAGAAAACTGGAGTATACTGTGCAGTTTGAAGTTTTCAGAATTACTGAACATTTATATTGCAGTAATGCACAATAACTATAATTTTGGGCCCGACTATGTTGCATGCTGAGCAAAGACAAAGATTTTGATTCTGAAGCCTTTACAGCTATGGCCCCCTTTACAAAATAAATTAAAAAAGAAATCTTTCACATTTTTAATATACAATCTCAATTTTTAGTTGAAGAAATAATATTTTAAGGCTTTTCCTCTGCAGTTCAGGGTAGTCAACAGCAGCTACAAACAATTAAGTATTAATTACAAAAAACACTCTAACTTCAGCACCTTATTGACTAAATTAAACATTTTCCTTTTTAAAAATACATATAACAGGTTACTTCGAAATTCCCCCTTCCCCCAAATTCTAAGTTAGTGCATGATTATTTTTAAATGGAAAATCTCAATATGCCTTTTCTGCAATAAAAATTTTTAAAAGATAAAAGTCTTTAAAAGTATAATTTCTTACATGGATAACTGCAAAGAAATAATAAAAAGAACAAGATACTTTAGTTTGGTGCTTGTATTTTGTATTCTCACACTCACCCTATTGAGTTCAGCATTTTTTAAATAGAAAAACTTAAGATTAAAAAAAACCCACGTGTGTGAGGTTTGTTTACAAAAAAACACAGTTATTGCTCAGTTATTCTTTATATGCATGGATGGGGAGCAAGTTCATATTACTTTGAAACAATAGCTTTTGTTCTTGAGATATATTTTAAAGGCAAAAAAAACTACTAGCTGCAGCAGCACTATGAGTTCTTGATATATTGAACAGTAGAGGAAATAGTCTCAGAAACTATGTAAACTGCTTCCAGCCTGAACTTAGCAGGCTGCTTTTTTGCCAGTATTTCAAAACATGTTTAGCTGAACAAGCATATTTTCGACATTACAACAGGGTGTAATCACTTTTTCATCTGATCTGCTCTTCATGTACACTTTTATTACAAAAAGGTGGAAAGTTACACATGGCAAAAAAACCCAGCTGTAAAGAAATCCAAAATCAAAAAGGACTGTGAAACATTTTCCATTCCCCCCTGCACCCTCCCCAGTAAAATGCAGGAAAAACCCTCATATAAGTGATGAGTGCGTGGCTCACACAGGAGTTTCATACAGCTTCCTCTTCTACCCTAAGCCTCACTGGGATTCTCTCTCTCCCTGATACTAGCTACCACATGGTGTATGGATGTTGTTTAAGATGTTTTCTTTCACCTGAAGTGAGCTAAATGGCTTAAGCAGCACTTTAGAAATCACTCCTTTCCCTCCGCCACACCAGCCCAGCGCCAGGGAGCGGGGGTGCAAAAGCTCAGGCTTCCCAGCAGAGAGAGGTGCTGGCACCGAGCTCTCCGTGAGGAGGCCTCCTGCCAAAACAGCCCAAACCCTCAGCCAGAAGGAGCTAACCTTAGAGGACACCGCATTTATCTGCCAAGGCTCAGAAGAATACTGAAGGTTGCAAACGGGATACAAAGCAAATGCACGTCAGTATATAACTGTCACAGGTCCGATTCTCCTCTCCAGTCAATGGCCTTACTCCTTAGGACTTGAAAGGACTCAGTATTTCACACAATGAAACACTTGTTGAGCTGCAAAGGGCAAGGCTACTAAAATGACAAAATGGAACCCATATGAAGCAAACTGCACAAAACAGCTTCCCTACTCTTCTCTTTCCAGACTTCAGAGGAGACCCCTTGCTTGGCTGGTGTAAATACCTGTAACTCAATTAGAATAAGGTTGTTTCACATCAGCCTGGGACCTGGGCTGTGCATGGACAAGGCGGGAGGCAAGTATCTCCGCGAGGGCAGGTTTGATGCGGTTTGGTTACCTTGCTGGACAAAGACAGTGTCTGAGCTTGAGATGTCATTCAGTTTAGTCATCTGGTATGGAAGAGCAGAGCATCTTGTTCAGGAATGCAAGCTCATACTTGTTTGTAAGTCATCTCTGGCTAATACCTAGATACAAGCTCCGCCATGAACATTTGAACACTTACAAAGACTTTGTGCAAAAGCAAGCAAACTGTTTTAATGAAAAAATGGCTGTGTGTATCTATTGTGGATTAAACATTTTCAGATTGTGTCACTATTTATAAACAAAAACCTGGCAAAGACAGTGGTCAAGATATGAAAGACAGGACTGCAAAGTGCAGTGCATTATACAGCTTTTCAACTTCTAGTCACTTTTTTTTTTTTGTTTTGTTTAAAAAAAGGGCTCAGTTGGCATTACTTATCTGTTACCTGCTCCCCCGAATTTACTATCAATACTAATTAGCACTACAGGAGTATTTCAGATCCCTTCTGAATTTTAGGGCACTGCTGTGGTAGTGTATGTTTTGGAAAACTTACAGGCTTAATATAGATATTAATGAGGAAAAATATACTGTGGGGAAAGGGTAGGAGCAGAGCAAGAACGGTGGTTTGGGGATGTGTCGCAGTTCATGTGCGGTCCCAGGATGCACTAGCAGCCGCACGTGGGACTGGAACCCTGTCCCTGGGGAATATGGGGTGAAAAGAGGAGGGGAAAACTGGATTGTCACTATCCATCAGGTCAAAGAAAGTAATCCGTTCACTCTCAAAGTAGGACTCGTAAAAGCTGTTCACATAGATACTAAAAAGCATAGTCATAATTTGTTGTGGTGTTCCCACCTCTGTGCAGGAGCTAATGGGAAGGTGGGAGACCCATATGTCCTACGTCAAGGATTTATATGCGTAGGTGCAGGGCAAACTGGAAAACTTGCCCATATGTAATCAGTAATTATGTTTGTGAGATCAAGAATGCGGTCATCCAGTGCTACCTACCTGCGTACTTGTTGAGTTATACGTTCAACTTTGCAGACAACTAGTCATCTTTCCTTTAGTTTTCTCAGAATATATTTAGTGCCCACACTAGTAAATAGTAGGGATGACGGCCTGATTAATAATGACAAGACTGAATTAGGGATGTGACTAAGGGCTGTGTGCTCATACAGATTCAATCATTTTGCACGAGCACAATGGGGAAGAGGGAGAGACTAAGAAGTAAACAAATTAAAATGCTGTCTTTAAAATAACCTCAGTAGTCCAGCAACGCAATATGGAAATAAAGTAGTATATCTCTGACTTCAGAGGTCCTTTTAATTCCAGAGCTGTATGTTATGATTTAGTGTCATCTGCTGTTATTTCAACCTCAAGGTACCCAAATATTGGTAAATATAAATAAAAATGGGGGAGGAGGGAGAACAGAGCTATAAAAACATGCAACTAATCAAAGAGTGCTCCCCCAAAATATGGAGCCTTTTAAAAATAAAATTTAAGTCACAACTAATCATGAGACTGTGACATATGGCACTTTCAGCACAGTCGGGCAAATAATGCCCTTTTACATTGATTGTGTGAGGTCAAGTGATACCAAGGTTGAGATTTGCAACCATCACAACAATTGAGTTTGCTTGGGATTATTAGGAGCAACTAAGACTGTTTCATTTGAAAGAAAACTTATGCAACTCTATTTATTATTTAACTACTGGGAGGGGCTGTCGATCTATAAATGTTCATCTATTATTTAGAAAGGAAAATGCAATACGGTGTTTTCTTCCATATATCAGGCTATTTCCTTATCCTTAAAAGGGCTGAATATAACAATTTGTAAATGGACAAAAATAACTTTTGAAAGATACCACAGTATTTTCCAAGTGACAGAATGCCTCTGAAAAAACACATTATCCCTCAAACATCCCCTCTCCAAAAGAAAAGAAAGTAAATAAATAACACTATTTCACACAAGGAAGTGATGATGTTGAACCTGCAAACACCTCCATCTTCTGCCTATAAATATGCTGTGTAGAAGATATATCCTGAAGCTTTCTCCACCTCCTCGGGACCATGACAGCTCAGGAGGCCTTGCCTAAGAGTATCTTCAGCCAGAAGAACTAGACTGTCAGTATAAAATGCTTTACCCTGGTAATAGTGTTGTATGGTGTCTGCAAAAGTCTGATGTTTTCCTACACCACCTGGCTACTAGTTAAGCTTTCCTCCCATCTCACTTTTTGGTCAATTGAGACTCACTCTCTTTGCTCTCCGATGCACCCAAAACTATGGAACTAAAATCAAATTTTATGCTGGTTCTTCTGGTCAGATACTGTCACCCATTACCTTAACATTTGTTATGTCTCATCTAGGTTACAACTTATCTACAGTGTCTATTTGCATAATATTACAGCAGAAGAGTCCCTGCTGAGATGGCCCTAAACTCCACAAAACAGAGTTCTGGAAGTCTCAGGTTTCTTTAACTTTTTTGGAGGCTGAACCAGCAGTGATGCCTCTACAGTCGAGCCATTTTAAACTCATTTTCCACTTGCCCTTTGCTAAGAAGAACTCAAACATACTGAAGGATGGCACCCTGCATGCCTGATTCACACAGAGTTTTTGCAGAGCAGCCTGATAGTGAAGTACCCATCAAGCATTCCCTTGGAAGAGGCTTAGCAGCTCCGAGTCCTCCCTGCCAACTGCTAGTTGGAAGGCAGAAATTATCCAAGATAGAGAAGGTTTAAGGCACATGGGAAGGTTAAAAGCATACTGTATATTTATAACTCTTTATTCAGGGGGGCTGATTTACCAATTTTGAAGTGCCAAAGGATGTTTTATTGTGTGGATTGTCCATAAAATGACATACTAGAGCATCTTCTGCCTTTAGAAGGCTGCAAAGGCCAGTACATACTATCAACAGAGTTCAGCCCACTTTCGTAAAGATTACCTTTGTAAATCCATAAAGATTTATAGGACAAACATTTCCAATACAGTCATTGGCGATTTTCCCCGAACTCCAATATATTATTGTATGCAAAGACAGTAGCCAGCAGCTATTCAGAAGCACTCAGAAAATGTTAGCAGTTAATTCGAATTCATTTTTCTGTTTTAAAATCCTTTCAAGAAACGAATAAACTATGATAACAATAGAATCTTTAACAATATTACTGAGACAAATGTTTGGACATCTGACATGCTAGAGTGAGGTGTGATAGCATCTATCATCAGCCGATGTTGTACAGTTATACAGCATTTCCCTGCAATCAGGAACTGCGTCAGATTAACACGCTGTGCTGTAGAGTCAGGCAAAGAACATCCTTGCAGAAACAGAATCACACAGTTTTCCCCTACCGACACCAGGAATGCACGTTAAACAGAGGAATTCCAGGTGTGTAACTGGGAGACACCAGGCAACTGGCCCTCACTGACTTATCAGTGGGAGTCACACCTGTGAAATAATCTTTCCGATACTTAAAACTACAGTATATTTAACTACAAGACATTTGTGGCATAACCAGATTTATGGATATGAGTCTCCTTAAGTGAGTCATGCAATGCGGACCGAAATGCTGATATAAACTAACGTAAAACCATAAGAAACCTATTTTAAGAATCCATTAAGGCATTTGGCATTTTTAATGGGCACTACTTTAGTCTCTGCATCTTAAAACCAGTTACTTTAGTTACCAAAAATTTTGCTGTGCAAAGAGCAGAATGCTAGTAAGTGTTAAACTCCCTAAAAATATTTTAAATGTTTCTTATGCAATGGAATGCTACAATTTTCCAAAGTCTGGCATCTTGAGACTTTTATAGGCTTGAAGTCGTAATTTGCACTCAAGTGAGTGCCACTTGAGGAGTAAAACTCCTTGTTTCAATTCTGCCCAGTTATCGGACCCTAAAACTATGCCACCGATCTGAGACTAAATACTGTAACTACTATAATTCTTTGTTTCAGTATCTTCTTTATTTAGGTAATAAAACGTATTTGTGATAGAAGTTGATTTTTCTGTTAGATTTCTGCCTTTCTGAGGTAACAGAAAATGTTGCATGTTAGAGAAAGTCATCAAAGAGCTGGATTAATGATAAAAATGCACAAAAAGCAGTTTATCCGGTTGATATCACCATACTGCTAGACAGGATAGTACACAGTAAATCCATGGCATGCATATAACACCAATACGTACACCTGGAAGCTTATATCATTTACACACAAAAAGTCATGTTCAGTAGAAAAGAGCTAACTACAGTTGGTTCTGGGGTTTTTGTTCATTTTTGCTTTGGTTAGCAGTACACTTTTTTAGGTGAAGCATTATAAAATGCCTTTGAGAGTAAACTGTTCACCTGTATCTCCCATGCACTTGAAAATTTTCTAGCAGTGCATGCATACACAGAAAAAAAGAAAATGGCTGCAGAATTAGACTCACCATCATTAAAGTAATTAAAACGCAGTATTACTCTTTAATGGTAATTACTCTTTTAATAGCCCCTCCAAATTATAAGAAGCAGATAGCTAGAGCTTTCCCTCCAGCAACAGCACTCTAATCCCACCAAGGGAAGAAAAGTACTCCTTGCGAGGCGTGCCAGAAGGAGCCCCAAGCAAGCATTGCATCTTTCCTTTCACAGACACCCAGAATTTACACAAAGCGGTCAGAACTGGCCACATTGCAGGCCAACATTCCCTGTAAAGTGAAAATCCTTTGGTTATGTCAAACAAAATCCCAGAGGTACTATATACAGTACCTAACTCAGTTTCATGTCTGGCAAATACAAGTCTGCTAAATGCAACAAGCGCAAATCTCTCTTTTTGTAAGAAAACCAAATGAAATGTATATGGCTGGCAATGCCCTCCCTGACTTTTCAGCCTACTTCTGCACCACATTGTTATTTACTCATTCTCAGTCTGTGCTTGCACTTTCTCACAGGCTCATTCGAAGTACTGAAGCTGGGATTAACATGGTGACAACGGGAAGGACAAGGAGGGATCAGGCCGATACAGCCCTCAATATGAGGAAAGCAACAATATTCTCCTCCTCCTCACCAGTTTTCGGCCCTGGGTTCTCCTCCAGGCCTTACCATTGACTAAGCCATCCCATCCACTCCTCAGTGGCTTCCAGCTCTTGCACACAGTCCCGCCCCTGCTCAGATCCAAGTACCACAAAACAGTACACTGGGACAAGAGGACCATCTTCACAATTAAAACTCATTATATTCAACTTTATTGTTGTTGTTAAGTATACAACGCATTTCCTTATTACAGGAGGAAACTTGGTCTGAAATGCTGCACAGCGATAATATTAGCAAGGGAGGAATTTCTTATATGGGACAGGCTCAGGGCTCCTGTGTTCCCTTTCATTACCTCTGTCCTGGCTGGGTAATTCAAGATGTCCTTTTTCAGATTTAACTGTTACTGTATACACTATGGACTTGAACTTCATCAAAATGGGCAAAAAAATGGAGATCTCGCATATGGGCAATCAAAAGGAGACTGTTCTCCATGCCAATTCCTCAAAGAACCCTTGCATTTAATTACTGGTGTCTACACAAGACATACCCTTAAATTTCTACTGTATGTAGCAGAAATAAAAAGGATGATCAAGCAGTGCCGTGATTGTTGTTTTAATATAATTAATTATATTTAAAGTGGTGTTGAGCTGTGTAGAGTACCCTATCTACTTAGAGGCTGCATTTCATTATGCAAGTGGGCCACACAGAGCTGCACCAAACAGTAAATTATTATGAAAAATTCTACAAAAGTTTACATTTTAGATTGCTAAAAATTGAGATTAATGCTTTCTAAAAATAAATCTCTTTTTAACTTAATTGATTATGTTCTTAAAAACTTTCATTGCGGAAAACTAAAATCAGTATCCACTTCCTTGAGCATGTGAATTCAATGAGAGTAAGCATTCAGGCGTATTTCTTATTTTAACAGATCATTGAAAGAATACTGAGATAAAATAATAGTGTAGGGGTAAGATGAGGAGTAAAAATACGCTTAGCTGTACAATACATTTTTGTGCTCAGGCCCACATGCACAGGAAGCATAACCAAAACTTTTCATAATGAAAAATGGTCACCATTAAAATGAGCATCTTCATTAACTTCAGGCATGTTCCTTGCTTATTCAACATAATTTTCCCAGTATGAGTGAAGAGGATTACTTTCAGTGTGTTACAAAGCAGGAGATGTGAGAGGGTACACTAAAGTTAATCAGAGCAAGAGCTTTTTTCTGGTCTTTCAAAGATTTGACAGGAGGAGAATATGTCTCCTTTGCAGGGATCCAAGTTCTGTTTGTCAACTGAATTTGTCATTTAAGTTTCCCACTGTGCCTTAGTCATAGCGAGAGGTGAATGGAGAAGATGAGATTTCCTGACAATTCTTCTATCTAAGAATTGACAGCTAAAATCTGTCGTTAGCTCCTCTCTACCACCCACCACAGAAAAACTGTCGCAATGACCAGCCTTTGCAGACCCTTGTTCCTGATCATGACCCATGCTGTTCAGTTTTGGACTTGTGTTGGGGAGGAAACGCAAAGAAAACAGAGGAAAAAAGAGATCTTGGGATCAGTCAGCATCCGCGTGAGCAAATTGCCACTGTAATATCCAGAGAGGTAGACAATGACAGGCTGTCACAGCTCTACAGGGAAACTGGGGAGGGGTGGCGTACACAGCTGAGGAAGAAGGAGAAGCTATGGTGGGATGAGGGCCTCTCGTGAGAGGGGCAACATTCCTGGAGAAAATGAAGCTCAGTAGGCTGTTCGCAGTATCAGGGCATGTAAATACTTGTCATGTTCACTGGCTTTTCTAATGTCTATAAATTGCATAATGACACAATGAGGAAAACGGCCATTTGTTCTAATGGTAAAATATCAAAAGCATCCTACCTTCTTCAAAGCAAGGGTGTGCATATTTCTGGAGTCTGAACACAGCCATCAATCCTGTTGCAGAGCTAACAGGAGAAAAAAAGCACAAGGTGAGAGATTCTCAGGGATATAATCAGTGTCCAAAAAAAAAAAAAAAAGAGAAAACCAAAGAGAACAAGAAGTAGAAGAAAACTGAAGAACCAGGTAAGAAAATCCCATCTCCTCTTCTTTTCCCACCTTAAAATAAAGCAACTCTCAAAGGTGGATTTATTTTTTAAATTTTTCTCTCTGGAAAACTGAAAGCTCACAACAACCTTAACTATGGGATCTCTGCAAATGTTCACACTGCACACACCTAATTAAAGGATTTGTCTTCATCCAAAATTACTGCGATATGCCAGTAGTCTTCTTGCTCCTTTTCTGTGGCACAGAAATGTCAATAAGCAATTTCTGTCTTTTCCCTCCCCTATTCATAACCAATTCCATAAAAACAAACAAAAAAAAATCCCTCTACTGGTCAGGGCTGCAACCCTCAAAGAATCTGCTACAGACAAAGATACCCAATAGCATCCGAACTGTGCCTGCAACTTTGGCTTTCACTTACGAGTAATCCAAGGGGTTGAGGAGCTGATGGAACTCACCTGAATTAAATCATTAACTAATGTAACAGCTGCCTTTCCTACATTAGCATTTGTAGAAATAAAGTATCTTTCACACTAGGTCAGAAAGCAGTGTGTATTTTTATAAAAAAGAAATCTCTATTCTACAGTGAGTGAACAGAATATAAAACTATTCAGTCTGTGTGCTTCTCACCTCCTTAAAATTCCAGAAATAAACAAAAGAGTACATATGTATGTACACACACACACCCGTGCACGTGTGAATTAAAAGAATAATGCCAAGAAATGATTAATTTGGTAAATCTGATGCACTATGAAAGAATTACTGAGTAAGAGTAAAATAACTGCCAAAAAGAAAGCTATTCGGAAAGTGTATACTGTACCGGTACACTCAACTGTATTTGACTGAAAAATATAAGAGAAATTTTTCTTAATCTAAAATCAGAATATATTTACATGTTTGTAATGAAGTCGAGATGTTTTGTTGATCTCCGTCTGTTTTCAGAGCTAGCTACAAGGAGCTTCCCACATGCTCAACTGCATCCATGATTATGAAAATATTTAAAACCACAGAAAGGATATATGACTTGCAGACATGTTTTCTGACTTACCAAATTACCTTCTGATTACACTGAATGCTTTACAGATAGGTCACTACTTGCGTGCATCCAGAAGTTAATGCTAAATGAAATAATTAGTGAAGGAAAGAACTGTTTTGTCACATGCAAAGTGCTTTATGCCTTGCAAATTGTTGGGAAAAAAACAGGTAAGTGTAGTAACAAAAAAAAAAAATCATTGTTATAATTACACTATGATTTAATACAGCTACTATCAAAGGTTATCTATATTTCCAGCAGAGTCAAAACTGAGATGCTTGTAACTATGAAGCATACAAGCAAGTTAGAAAAATTGATCAGGATAAAGGGCTGCAGATAAAAACTTCAGCATTGCATTTACTTGTTCCTTTGTCCATACCTAAACCTTAGCAGTGACTGGAGTTGATGGGATTCAGCCAACGCTTTCACTGTGTGGATGGCAGTCACCCACTTCACTGTATTAAATGTGTATTTGTCCATTTTGAAGCTAAGATTCAAATGTGATTTCAGAGCATGGCTACATTTGTGGCTAGCTTATTATTGCTCCTGTACTAAATATTAAAGCCACGAAGCAATATGTATCTAATTACTGAAAACATTCTTAATAAATCAATCATGGATGTGTTTTAAAAAATAATTTCTATGTGTGGTAAAATATTTTGCCTATTAAAATAGTAAAAACTGACTGAAATATTTATTTACTAAAGCAATCTTGTGACAGAACTGAATTTTTAAGAGTTAAAAATAAAAAACCAAATTATGAAGTGTTCTTCCCAGATGAATTTCCAACTACTGGCAATTTTATGCTGTTTGCACCAGATCAGTAGTTGTGTAGGCTAAGAAAGGAGGTTCATAAACAACAAATTTTTTGGTGCTTATTAGTATTATTCTAACTGTGGAATCTTTTTCAATGATTCATCTGTTAAACCCTGTGTCTTCCCATTAATAAATTATATGATTTTTAAAATGTTTATTTTATGAGATGCTTTTTCACAGTAAAGTTTAATATTTGTAAACATTTCCATTTAAAACATGCTTTTGCTATTTGCATGTGTCCTACCCAATATGGCATTTTAAAATAACGTACTCAACTGTATTTCTAAGGGTCAGATGCAACTTGGCATGGGTAAGACAATGAACTGATTATACCTAAGCATTTGTTTTGGGGTAATTGTTTGCAGCTAGTGCAGCTGAAGAGTTAAAGCCATGTGCTGAATTTAAATCTATAAACATGAAAGATGGTGCCAACTTGGCAGCGAATCGTGCATTCAAAAGAAAACGGGTCTCCCTGGCTGCTTCAAATGGAGGCATCAATATGAGGTTTAGCTGCTGCCTCTCTAGTTTACAGATGCAACCTTCCTTGCCTATGTCGCCTTTTACTCAAAATAGTCCATATTTTGCAGAGTGTCTCCTTAAAACAGACCAAGAAAGGTCACGGTTTGCATTTCAATGAGCATATTAAAAGGAGATCTGGCATATTTTATTACTTCTGTAAGAAAAATCTCAGAACTCAAGATACAACTATAAAGACAAACAATTTTTGTAACTGAGTTTTAAATAAATCAAATTTAAGAAGGGCTCACTGGTTTCAGAATAATGGGGCTACAGTAAGCTAGCCTGGAAATGAGATGTCAGCTCCTAACAAACCTGCAATAGTATCCCTCGCAATGTATTCAGACACACCATTTAAAATTCAGTTTGGAAGGAATCAAATTACAGTGGATAAATCTATATTTCATTTTAAGAACTGCAAAAGGCCAAACCTCTTCTAAAACTGGAAGATGAAAAACAAAGCTAAGGAAATGCTTTCTTTGGGGAAGACATCCTTTTTCATATATATATTTTAAGCTTCGCATGCCAGTTGTCAAAAGACCAGGTTATTGGTGATATCCCAAGATTGTTTTCATTAGATATCTTTATATGTGACCATTAAAGCTATATGAATGGCTTCTGAAGTCTTGAGTTCTAAAAGATGCCTATTCTTTGTCAGTCCATGCATAAATGAAGATCTCCACATAGTCTTTGCATGTAGCTAAGCAGGAAACATTTCAGGATGTAACCCAAACGTATCTAAATAAAAACAGGAAAAAAAGAAAACCGAAACCCAAACCAGAAGGGAGATTAAGTGTTTTCTATGAAGGGACAAATGTCATCTTTTATTCAGCTGGACTCTTTTTCATAGCAGAGGAAAAAAATAGCAGCCATACACTGCACTGGTGAGCACTGCCCTCTCACTGCCTCCAGATGTACTGACATTTGATTTGCTGCTGATTAGTATGGGCAAAAGAAGAAGGGGGGGGAAGCTGGCATCAAGTCACGTCCTCCATCTTAGTCCCAGCTGGTACCAAGCTCCAACGAAACAAAGCGACTTCAGACTGTGCTATCATATATTCATGACCAAGAAGAAATATAAAAACCAGCACGTTTGAATTCCTGACAACCATAGAAGAATAGTGCATTGGCATGTTGAATTTTTCCAGCCAGCCTTTGCTGACCTATAAACCTTTGTGACTGGAACAAATGCAAATAGAGCTGACTTGCCTCACAAACTACTGAAGGGTATTCAAACCGAGTTGTGTCTAACAGGCTAACAATAACCCACTGTCCCACCCATGCAAAACACACAGTCTGGGAAAAACAGCTTTAGAAAAGCACTTGACGGAGACATAAAATGCAGACCACGCCAGGAAAAAAGCCATCTTTCTTCATACTTCTTCACCTAAAATGCCATAATAAAAAAAATAACTGGGAGCAAAATTATCTAACTATTATAACGAAGAATGCACGATTTTAAAAACAGGCTGGGAATTAGCAACTTGAAAAAATCAGGGACTGCATCATCTTAAGTCAGATCAGGCTTCAGCCGTCAAATTTCATGCCCTAAAAGCAAACCTACTGTAAATAACAAAGTCTAAAAAATGGTTGTGTGCTAACGAATTACCTACTAGCACTGAACTAAGTTACACTTTGGGTAAGAGTGTATCCAGAGTAAAAGGTCTGCTTGACTACAAAAATCCCTGGATTACATTTATCTTTGAATGATCATTATTCTTGCATTTTTACTCCGGGAAGGGAGATATCTGAAGGTATTGACGTCTCCAGCTTTCATACAGCCCCAAAAATAGCTACAGATGAGGAAGATCAAACTCATATAATAATTCAGCAAAATCCTTTGCTGTCAGAGAAGGGGAATAAGGCACCACTGTAGGGCATTTCTTCAGTGAAACAAATAATTTCTTTTTGTGAGGGAGTTAAAATAGGAAAGTGGATGGCTCTTTTCTTGAGTATCTGCATGCCCTCGCTATCCTTTTATTTGACTCTGCATAGGCCTGTGATTGAATGGGCCCAAGTAGCCATCCCTTGGTCTGCTTCCATCAAAGGGCAATTAAAGCAGCCTCACTCCCTATGCAGAAAGAAAGGGATGAGCAAGAGCAAAGTAACATAGAGGAAAATGTGGTGCTCTCTCAGTGCTCCTGCTGTTTGTTAGGTAGAGTCATTAGTGATTAAGTCTGACCCTAGTGTTCATCCTGTGCTTGCACTGCTTGAACATTCATTAGGTAAGCCTTATCATTTTCATCCTAACACTATCAAACAAATTCAGGTATATCATTTATCCCACCTAAATTCAGGTATGCACACATCTGATTTTCTGAAGCTGCATATGTGAGCAATGAAGAAAAAGGGACACCTCCTGATGAGCATTCAGATCATCGACTGACTGTGCTAGAAGCCTAGTCTGAGCAAATGCCTAATCTAGTACTTTAATTTAGTCCCCAGATCTAATCTCCCTAAAGCAGAAAGAATCTAGGCCAGAGCACTAGTCCTACAAGCAGCTGCCATTAGTCTTTTTGCATTCAGCAAACTACTTGCGTGTATAAAATTGATTGTGTGTAAGTTCTTAGATTCTCAGCATGGCAGATACATTTTTGAAACCTTTTCAACATCTGGCCTTTAAGAACAGGGCATTAAGGAAAGTTGAGAAGATTTGTCTCAAGTTTCCATTAGAGCGCACATGATATACAACCATTTCATAAACATTCCCCCATGTTCATAAAAAATGCAGAGGCAACTAGCACTCGGAATAGCTTAAAAGAGAGCACAAAAAGAGAAGCTTGCATTTCTATCACCTAATAGCAAAAGGTAAGGCATGAGCCTTGTAAGAGGCTACTGAATTTGAACAGGAAGGGGGAAGTCCCTTCTGGACCAAGCTGCTATGTAAGCATACACTAGGAGAGTCAGAATGGAGTTTAGCCACATGTGGAATCACTTCAGAATAACTGATTTATATGCAGTGACACATGCAAAAAATGTCCCAAAAAAGTAACGTATCTGTGAGGAATTCCCAGTGATGAACTAAAAATCTGCCATTATGCCATGTTCTTTAAGAAAGGAGCTACTTATCCTCAACTTTCTTGGACATTTGGGAGGTTTGGACCTGTAGCAGCCTACAGGGTATTTAGGCTGGAATTCATCCCACAAGCTGCAGCTGCCTACGTTAGGTACCAAGTGTGACTTGCCTTTTGGGCTGCCTCTACAGCCAGAAGAACAAGGCAAGATGATAGGAGTTGTCTTCTGAGGGGACAGAAGGCCTTCTCTACCTCTACAGTTATTACAGGAGGATCCTTGATGACCGGAAGAGACAAGGCATGTGACATCTAGAGGCTGAAGTTCTCTATCCTTTGTCTTCTGTTATAAAGCAACAATGCATGCCAAAAATAAATTAAATTCCACTAGTGTGAAGTTACAAATGGTTAAACAATAGCAGGTATTTCATTAAAACTCACTGATACTTGCCTCTTCATTGCACTTCTGCAAAAATTTTGTATCTTTTAATTTTATTTTGTTTTTCAATACTTTTTCAGTGGCATTAGTATTGATTCTAATTTGTCTGGATTTGCAGTGTTTATAGTCATTGCGTGGCTAAAGCACGTAGAAAGACAAATATGAGAACAGGAAAGACACTGACTATCTTATTTTGGCTTTTTTAGATCAGTGTTTGCTAAAGGTGTTAGTGTTGCAGAGGGTTGGCAATATTCCACCATGTGATGAAATCAAGGATGAAGAATGAAGGCAAATTACCAGTATTCTAGTTTAGAAACCACTAGCAGATAATTATGCAGAATTATAACGGTATGTAAAAGGTTTCTTTTAGATTTAATGTAATGCAGCAAATTTATTCTATGGATTAAAAGAAGTTAACATTTAAAGTGTACATTTAAATGCACAGAGTTAAATTTTATGGAGTTGTTTCAATGTGAAGAACAACAGTGATTTTTTTCTTAAATCTTTTCCTGCCGAAGTTCAAGAACTTAAAGGCTCGGATGGGTTTTAAAAGCATACAACTTCTCTAAAACTCCCACACAGGGCTGTATGATGCCTCACACATTTGTTAAATGCCTATCGTAAATACACAGAACCTGTCTATCCAAAACAATCAAGTCAGATACAGAAAAGCCTGCTTTAGTCTTCCTCAGTGCAGGGTACTGCTCAGTTAATGTAACATACAGCCTCCTGGTTTTAAGCTCACATAACCTCCGGCTATTTATTCATATTATAGTTTACTATGAACTGTAGCATACAATAAATTTTCCAAAAGGTCTGCTACATTTAACAGCTCCATCAGCCAGCTAATTACAACTAAAACTGCTAATTTGGTAGTTGTAAACAACACAATTCTCTTAATCCTATTTTTCCTGTCCTTGTTCTTTTTAAAAAGCACTGAAAATTGTTATTGCTGGCGAAGAAAGATATGACACATCCACTTAAGCTTTCATGAATGGTGGTAAGAGACTTGCGTGTCCACATTGGATGCTAAGAAAATCCAGCCAGAGGAGTATAACTTACATGACACTTCACACATATGTCACGTCTTACATGAAGCTCAGGAGAGGGGAAAAAAGAGTTTCATAGCATTTTTGGAAACAGCAAGGTTTTTCAGTGATCCCATTTGCCCTTCTGCAAGAATAATACTTGAGTAGGTGTTTCAGTCAATTTAACTTTGAATCCAGACTAAATGGCCTTTTCAGTCCAAGGGTTCTTTAAATAAATTGCTTCATATCAGATGGGGAAATCATCAAGAGCAGAGATTAGATGAAATAATATAAAAAGGTATTAATCAGAATGCTTTGAATGCTATTAAAACCTCAGCAAGATAAGAAGGCCACAGACAAGACAAAAGCAAAACCAGAGCCCTTGCAGAAGGACGCCCACGTAGAAGGTGAGCTTACACACCTGTAAGCTTAAGAACGAACTCGGAAAGCCTACCTTTTAGATCTGCTGTCCTGAAATTCTTGGCCAGTGGTTTTCTGTTTCTAGCAGGTTAGCAGGCTGTTGCCTTTTTAATCACAAAAGCAGAACATATTTTACACCCATAGCTAGATGAAAATTGCACATGGTTTGCTTCAGCCAGCTCCCTAGTGCAGTGATCTCCAAGGCTGAAACAGGGCACAGAATCATTAGACCAGCATCAATTGCTGCTTTCCTGAAAAGCACTTCATAGTAGAAATGCTGAAGGAGAGAGGCTTGAAAAAGAGAATTTCTGGAGAATGAAGAAGTTTGTTGTAGGCAAGGCAAGGCAAGATTGATTGGGACTAACATACCAAACAGTATGCATGAGCTTTTTGGCATGTAAGCTATTTTCCTGGCTTCACAGCTACAACATACTACCATTTCTTGGTTAACGACAGCTGAACGGGCCCTAAGACCTTAATTTAGTTCCTGGCCTTGAGTCCGATCGAGTGAATGATCCTTGAAAACTGAGATAACTGTTCCTAAGATCTAAAATCGGGATGATGCTGCTTTCATTTTCCAGGCCTGTTCATTGACACTGACTCCAGCCCATAAAGGTCTCGGAGTACATAGATAGGCGTACCACCCAAAATGGATCCTGACTATAGCTGGCCCTGCTGTTACACAGTTAGAGCTGAAATGATGTTCCTGTTTAACCAGATACTCCAGTTAAACCTCCATTTGTCAGAGGCTCAAAGTACGGACCTGGAGGGGTTCACCTATAAACTGTATTGCCCAGTGGGAGAGCTTCAGATTTTCTGAAGCAAAAGGAGTAAGTGCGCAGCGAAATAACTTCAGGGACTGCCAGCCCTAATGTGCCTGTACTTCTTTGAAGTAATATGTCCAGTTCTGGAGTCCCCAGTACAAGAAAGACACGGACGCGCTCAAGCAGGTCCAACGAGGGACATGAAAATGGTCAGAGGGCTGGAGCACATCTCCTCTGAAGAACAGGCTGAGAGAGTTGGGGTTGTTCAGCCTGGAGAAGAGAAGGCTCTGAGGAGATCTTATTGCAGCCTTTCAATATATAAAGGAGACTTATATGAAAGAAAGAATGAGAGACTTTTTACTAGGACCTGTAGTCACAGGACAAGGGGCAACAGTTTTAAACTGAAACAGGGTAGATTTAGATTAGATATTAGGAAGAATATTTTTACAATGACGGTGGTGAGACGCTAGAACAGGTTGCCCAGAGAAGCTGCCCCATCCCTGGAAGTGTTCAAGGCCACATTAGATGGGGCTTAGAGCAACCTGGTGAGGTGGAAAATGATTCTGCCCATGGTGGGGGGGTTGGACTAGATGATGTTTAAAGGTCCTTTCCAACCCACACGGTCCTATGGCTCAATAGTCTTTAACCTCTTTCAGGCAATCACAACCTGTATCAGCAAGGTGGAGAATGCTGTTTGATGTCTACTGCTAAGGCAGATTTCACATGAATGGCAATAAGCTTCTTTGTATTTTCCATAAAATAGCCAGGTGCAATTTAGCCCTTACAATGTATTTTTGGATCACTAGGTTATTCTACCTTAGTGTAAGTAGAATCAAGACAGATAATGCACAAACTTGCTTTCAACCACCTACCTCCTCATCTCCATCTCTGTATTTTACAATCTTGCCTTTCTTAGACAATTAAGGTAGTACATAACACAAGGTAGGTATGCACCGATATTTCCTTTTAGAATTTTCTGGGCTGCAGGTATGGAAGTATCCTTTCTCTACAAAGAAAGTTATCACTGCTAGACAATTTAAGTATGTCTGATTAGATAATATGAGAAAATATGCCTGGTCTTGTGTTGCTGTGAGCTGGCAAATTTTCCCATGCATTGTTCAGTTTCAGTTTAACTCATCATTATTTGAACAGAGGAGTGTTACCCCACATTGGGACAGAAAGAGCAAATCTTGTTCTCAACACAATATTTTGTTCCAGGACAAAAAGTTCAAATAATACATATCTGAAATCAGGAAGTATATTCTGATATTTATGCTTATAACAAATAAGATTTGAATTCTGCATCTAAATCTGTGCAGATGAGCTTGTTGAGACAAGGTGTAAAGAACAAAATAAACAAATAAACAAGGACTTAGAGAGGATTGCGTCCAAACTCAGCCCCCAAAATTGCCCAGAATTTGGCAAAAATGCTTTTGATTGGGTTGTTTGTACTAACATGGTTTGGTTTCATTTCCAATCTAAAAACTAGTCTATTTTATGAATTCATCCTGAAAAGTGGTCACCTCCCCATATAAAATTGTATACATCTGGTAACTCTCTTGCATAAAAGGGACAACTCATGTTGACACTATGTTCCTTAGGATATTATAAACAAAAAAAATGATAGAAGTATAAGAAGTGACTGATTAATTTTAAAAGGATAGTGAGAGAAGGTATTCTTTCAGGATGAGTGCCACAGAAGGCTTTTGCAACAAGACTTGGGATGTGCATGCATTCTGGAGCAAGCAGTGTCAGTAAAGTTCTGTCAGGTCAAGTTACACATGGCTATAGACATAAAAACATGGATCTAGATATAAAAACCAGATATTTATCAGGTACAGCTGACTTAAAAGCAGTAATTTCCCATTAATTTAAACAATAAAACTTAGGGGGGAAATATTATGTTAACAGTCCAGATCAGATCATCAAAATTTAAACCTTTGATAGTTCTAAAATGTTTTAGTAAAAAGTCTGGTTTGGACTTCTTTTTGCTTTGCATTTGATGCAACTTCTATGGCTTTTGCTGTGTCATAGTCAGTATTTTCTTTGAAGAAAAATAAAATAGGTCAATTTTTAGTGTAGTATAGTGTATTAATTTCCAGGAAATGCTTTTCCCAGTTACATCTGCTAGTGTTTTTCTAAGAATATGTTTATTCTTCATAGTATCATACACAGTGTTTCCCTTTGGCTGTTTGTCCTTATTTTGTAAGGCAAAGGGAACAATATAATTCTTTGGAAAAATGAATTGCTGCATCTCCCCACACCAATTTTACAGCTCATTTTCTAATTTTCAACACAGCAGCATGGGCAGCAGCACAGAAATCCTATACCACTTCAATCAGATCACAAAAGATCTAAAGGATCTTCCTCTTGACTATACTTTCTTCCACTCCAAATAGAATGTAAGCATCCTTCATTAGTCAACCCAAAGGTCAATTTTGGGAATGGTGCTGCAGTGTAGACTTGTGAGTGCCAGACACAGGATCCATGCAGGCCCCAGACCTATTACAATAACTTACCAAAATATATTTAACTATTAATATTACACTGGTGCCACCACTGCTACAGTTCACTACTTGAATCACATGATGTTGGGAGAGGATATGAAAAATAGTTTATGCTGAAAATACTGATGGATCTTGAGGAGTAGCGTGTTGTCCTACAACAGTGAAGTTGGTTCACGATTTGCTGTTGCCTTTGATGAAAATAGGATCCATCCTCTTAATTTCTGGGCTTTGCTGTAAATCAGGTTGTTGTCATGAATTATAGATCAGAGCTTTAGGAACTTATGGGTAAATGTTAAGAGATTTGCACAATTAGCATGAGACTCACATATGTGTGACTAGGGAGATGAGCCTTTCTGATTATTCATTCTGTTAATTTAAGATGCTTTCTTGTGTTCAGATACTTTCTCTAATATTCCCATAAGTAAGTTCATGATTGAGGTAACAGCCTGCTCCCTCTTTTTACAAATACAGTCAAAACCAGCCTAACAAGAATACTATCTGTAATACCACAAAATGGGAAGCAACACAGGGTTATATACCTAGTTGTACAAAAGGGTTGCCTGGCCAAAACATTTGGAATGGATCATTAGGAAGTCTCCAAATGCTGAATTGAACAGCCAAGCAGTACAATTACATCAATTGTTCTGCACTGAGGCAGTTTGTAGCATGCCTGTGAAGTGGGAGGCATTTCCCACGCCTGCTTTAGGCAGCGGTAAATCACCTAGGATGTTCCACATCCTTGTGAGCTTACAGTTTGTCACAGTGTACTGTAGATGTCATGATGGGAGAGGGGGGAGGGAGTGTGCATTTGATATGCCTCATTTGTCTGACAGAGATGGCCATTAACAAAATACTGTAAATTAATCTCATGTTTAAGAGAAGCATTTTCATTTTTAGGCTGTTCTCTCACAGATGATAATGTAGTATAAATTTAAGTTACTTTCTCCAAGTTTGTGGCAGACCATGTTTGAAACAACCGAACTGGGAGAAAAGAAAAAGAACTCACATACTGTCTCAAACTGAATCCCACAGTAAATACATGGAGTTACTCCCTTACTGATTCCAAGAATGAATTTATTTCGTTATTGTCATCACTGGGAAAAACTAGCAGAGTAATATGCTCGTGCTCCAGCCAATCTTCCTGATTGTTTTACATTCAGACTTGAAGACATTCATACCCTATTTATTAAAAAAATGAATTTACCTATGTATTTCCTTCATTTAGGAAACTAAAACAACAGTATACTCTTGCTGTGGACAATCTTCTGGATGGTTTTAACTGCTGATTTCTTCTACCTGCTTTTTAAATTAATATTTCTGTATACTGCACTAAGACCATTTTAAAAAAGACATTAGCTAAACTAGGAACTACAGGAATGATCAGAGACCTTCTATGTTAAATACTCCCATACTCTCAAAAAATACAGTAGTCTCAAAAATCATTCTACATTGATGTGAACATATCCTCTGCAACAACCTTCTGTCCTAGAAAGTTTATTCATGCTTTCTTTGCTTATTTTTTGTGTAACACAATAGCAACACAGTGTTGCCTTCTCTCTGAGGCCTGATTATTTTAGTTTCACTATCCATTCTGCTTTCTGTGGGTTGATTTCATACTACTACCTTTATGTTTTGACACATTTTCATTTCTAGCACAAATGTAAAAAACACACGGATATATGAGATAAGTTGTTTTTCAGGAACATCAAAATGTGCTTTGGACCAGAGTCTTTGTTTATATATCTGAAATCACTGCATATGGATATCAGGTCCATGCATGCTAGTAAGAGTTTTCCAGATGTAGTCTCACTTATCTAGACTGCATATCAGATACCAGGATAACAGCAGTTTAATAGTGAAAGCCTACAGAAAGGAAAATGAATTGTGTTCAGTGTGAAAATAAGAGTGTTTGTAATAAACTGCCACAATATTCTACCTTCACTCATGCATAGCAATATTCTTTGTGTTGGAAGGCTCATGGTATTGATCTGAGAGAAAGAAGGATGGTTAACATTACGTCATATAAGAATATTACACTAAGTGTGTCACAGGGCAAATATGATTTCATTCAATTCTATTTGTGAATTACAGGTTCAATCTGAAGGCATTATAATAGCCCTACTCATGCTACTTGTGAAATTCATTCTTTGGTCTAAAACAGATGAGAAAAAACAACACAAACAAGGTAAATGTCTAACATCCTTCTACGGCACAATTTCTTCCAGCCCAGCAAAAAACAGCATTAATTTATGCTAGAAATATTTCTATCTGCCCTTTTTTGGATCATGGAATGCACTTTAGTTTTATTATCTCAATGCTCTTTTTGTCAGGCCACACTCCCTTGGGTAGGAGGGGCTGTTTCCCAACTCAAGAACAGACGACTCAAGAATTTGGAGCTCTACACTCTAAGTGTAATACATATTGCTCAGCCCTTTAGGGTCACATTTTTTGAAGGAGATCATCTTTCTTAGTCAAGGCCTGCTTTGCAGAAGCACTCAGCTCTCACACACACGAAACAAGAGTGGCCAAATTTTTAAAAGCACGAAGCTTCTGGGTGTTGATCTGTTCTGCAAACCTTGCTCCAACTCCAGGTTTTGAATACTGTAGATACTTAGCTTTAGGGGTTTTGGCTTCAGCATACAAATGCCATCAAATTTCAGAAATCTGTAATGTAGATGAGGGCCAATCATGTGGGACTAAACACACTAGTGGAAAAAAAACGAGGAACTGAGTCCTTGGTGAGCTGAAGTGTCAAGAGTATAGCCATTACTATCAGATGAGCATACATCCCGGATTTATTTAAAGAATACAGATATATCACATTGAAAGACACAAACTAACATGCTACACAAACTGTATTTGCAGTGGCACAAATTATTTACAAGTTCTGTAAAAATCTCCAAGGATGACAACTGCCTTGCCTGATAACAAAGGGGAATATTGTATTAAATGTAACATCAGCCTTCTTAGCCACACATTTTTTTTGTATTTATTACTCTCATACAAAAAAAAATAATTTTTTTGTAAGTCTTGAAGCAGATTTCAAGGATCTGTATTAATCTGTGACTTCTGTTCCAGTTTTCATCTGCAGCCACAACAAATACCTGCACTATATTTAAGTAACATGCATTAACATATTTAACAGACTGTCACTGGAACTTACTGAAATTTGTTTTGACTTGGAGAAGAAATCTCACAACTAGAACACTTCTAACATTTAAAATGTTTTATAAAGGACACCATCAAATGCCAAAAACATTTGATACATGGTGGGTTATTCAGTACTTACATGGAATTTCTGTTTGGGCCAACAGTAAGAAAGCATAAAAAAATTTAGATAGTACAAATACTTGTGGAGTCTTGGAAGAAGAAAGAAGATGTACTCTTACAAGAAAAGACAAATTCTTCATATTTATTCCTCTGAAATTGCCTCTTATAAAATAGTTCATATACAAAACAAAAGGTATCAGAGTTCATCTGGCACAGTACATGTACTCTGGTGTTTATAACACAATATTTGTATTCTGAAACTTGACTTGAGCAGCCACTTCTTAAATGTCACCACATGTGTCCCTTTACTTCACTTAGACTTCTTGGGTTTTCCTCCCCAGTTTTAAAATGCAGACATCTAAGGATGGGAGAAAACATTGTTTCACATCATCTTTAGAGAAAAGTCAGTTTCATAGCCTTCCTAGTTTAGTCTAGGAGTTAATACAGGATTATTTCACTACAGGCAGTTTGCTAAATATAATAAAATGACAAGATTGTTACTTCTCTAGTGGCAGTTCCATTCATACAGATCACCTTCGTGCAGCCCTTGTGCTGTATGATTTTAATTTCAAGGTAGAGACTTCAGAGTGTTTTACTGTCCATTAAAACTTTGGGATAGCTTCTAGCGCATTTCTGTAGAGTTTCACGGGCCAAAATCCTCTGCTGTGTTGCACAAAGAAAAGCTGCTACAAGACACAGACACGTAAAAGAAAAGCTTTCTCATTCCTGCCTTCTTAGTATAAAACTCTGCATACAATTGACTTCTTAGTTAAGGCATTTAGGAAAACCATCACCATCTGCACTGAATTGTCATCCATATTTCAATTATTAATTTTTATCCCTTTATTTCTGATTAAGTGGGTAAAAAAGCTGCCTTCATGAAAAATGTTGTGCGTATTTATAATCCAGTTTATAAATAAATCTTTTTCATTGCTCTTTGTGCTTAAAGATAGAAAAGATGTAATTTCTACAGTAAGTTCTATCAGCACACTGTAAATATACTGCAGAAGTTACACAGAGTGGAAATGCTGTGGTATAGCAGCTTTATCTCTATTATCCTGCTAACCACAAGACCCCTAAACTGTAAAGCCAAAAGCAATAAAGATCATCAGAAATGAATATCGATAAAACATTAACACCACACATGACATGATTACATCTTCTGCATATACAATGAAAATATTATAAGCTTTGTTATTTTTTCTCTCTGTTTTCCTACAATGGCACGTCTGCCTCCAGAACCCTCAGAGATGAAAGGAAAAATAGCAATAATATACCAAAAAATCACTAACTATAACCCAGTATAGCTTTTTTTAATGTGCAAAACTCATGATTTTAAGTCTCTTTTTCTAGAGAGTACTAGTAACAAGTGCCATGTGTCCCAAAAACTGACTTTCTCCTTTCCAACAGCATAAAGACTTGTTTTATGCAGATCTTAAACATGCCACTGAGCCATTGACTGTTGTGGACTCCTGGGCATCAGGCCAAAATAATTTGGGGGAGAAATTCCACATATGCAAAGGGGGAAAAAATGAAATTGCTCCCTGGCACAGACATATGTGTGTGTGTGTGTGCGCGCGCGTGCATGCATGTCTTGTAGCTTTAAGTTACTAGAAGAGATTATGAAATCTCTTCCAGACATCATGTATTGATGAACCAGCTACACAGTTAAAGGTCCATGACCAATAATAGTTTATTTATGGATAGTGTCCAAAGCTGCGTACATATGTACATCAGGACATGACATGCATACACATGAGAATAAACTGTCATTCCAGAACTACTGAGAAAAATAGATGATCCCTTTACTATGGCTCAGGAAACAAGTGCTTCCTTCTCCTGACAGTGAAAGCTTTAACTCTGGGACAAAGCAAGCCTGATGATACTCATCATAATTGTTATCCTCCAAGAGCCTTAGCTGCCGAAAAGCAGCAGTGCTGAGACCGAAAAATGTAGGCAACATTCCTAGATGTAGTTGGTCAGTCTCATACACATTGTCCATATTGAGGGAAAACCTAGTTTCCTGATCATCCAAGCCTGGGGAACACTGCTGCTGTGCTCTGCAGCTCCCTCTCCACTTGTATGCCCAGCGTTCTCATCAGAAGGAAAGAAGAGTCTGCCAGGATTAGTGTCATGACAAGCAGAAAGCTTGCAAGATATACAGCTGAGAACCAAGAGTCTGGGATAGAAAGCAAAGGACATTTGCCTGTAAATAGATTACCTGCAAAGATCTGTTGGCAGCAGCTGACAACAGACTTGGTTGCAGTGGTGCTAGGTATCTCCAACTTGTATTTCTTAATTAACTCCTATCATCTCCGTGCCCATACCATCTACTTCCATATAGGACTGAGTGAGCTAGCCAGACAAACCTAATTAGTTTCTTCTCACACACACATAAGAGGAAGATCCAGTCAAAATCATGATCACCAGGGAATACCATGTGAATTTGCCATAAGAATCATATCGATCACAAAACTTAGACAAGTACTGGAGGGAAAAAAGACAGAAACGTTTTAAAGCAGTGATCATCTTTTTTTTTTCTGTTTTTATACTACCTAGCTCAATAAATGACTATCAGCATAATAAATGAGTTATCAGTATGACAAATACAGAAATAGCTCTGAAATCTCTACTGTATTAAGATGGAAAATGCTGCTTCTGAACATTAGGCTGCATTATCATGGGGGTAGCAAAACCAGAATACACATAACACTATGAATGCTTTTGTTTCCTGTGTTTCTTTAGAAATGTTTAAATTATAAAAACATAAGGGAAATGGAGAAAGAATAATTTTGAGAATCAATTTTTCATTTTAACTTTCTAAATGTCTATGAAGCAGTATTACTTGCACACCTGATTTTCAAAGGCAATCTAACAAGTGATGCCATAGGTGATAGAAATAACTCAATTGTCATCAACACTGTCAGGGATGCTAGTTTCCTGTTAGATGAACAGAAGATTATACAGTGCTAATATTCACTCCAAGTGGGTCTCAGAAAACACATCTCTGGCTCCTTGTACTCTGTGAGTCTAACCAAATTCTTCTATTGTTATGGAAAGTTTGCAAATCTCTGATTTTGCAGAAGTTACGCCCTTTGACTCCATTTTGACATTGGAAAAGTTTACGTACTAAGAACACAGAGTGAGAAAAAGCTGCCTTAATGTACTGATTCTTGTCTCCGTCTGAGTAGTGTGGTTGATCAAAACGTCCTGCCCTTAGCACTTACACTCTCAGGACACTGGAAAACAGCCTCAAGAAGGACAGAAAAGGTCTGATTGCATATATGTGATATTGTCTGAGTCAGAAAATACAGTCCTTTGACATTCAAATGTAAGAAAATAGCAACATTCTACATAAGAGAGTGAGTGAGAGACAAAATACTCAAATTGAGCAAAATGACTAATGTATTTGCTATGTTGTCTCAGCACCACGTACCCTTAGGACCATGTATTTAAACTGAACAGCCTTCACTGCTACGTAAAAAAGGAAAATGCCAGAAAAGACCTATGAAATCAGTTACAGAAAGAATTATATACACGGAAAAGGGAAAACTAATGTTAAAACAAACAAACAAACAAACAAAATGCATGAGTTAGTTAATTCAAATCTACCTCTTCAAAAACTCTCCTACTTCCAGTATATGAGGAAGAATGATAATCCCATTTGTGCCTTCTTCTCTTGTGTTTGCTACATGCTGGCACACAGCTTGCTTTACGCCTGGAAGACGTCAGACCATGTAAAAAGTCAATGCTTTGATTTCCTGATGTGCCCGATACTGTGGTAAACTGTTCTCTCCTAATCGAATTCAAAAATATTTCCTAATATTGAAAAAATACGTTGACTCTTTTTGATTATCATCACAACGGAAATAATTTTCTGAAAAAGTTAAGCATGTGCCAAATACAAAACATGTATAATAGCTATCAATAAGCTGGAAAAAAAAAGAAGCTCTTCTAATCTTTCCTTTAGCTTAAATAGGTTCCTAAAATGGGGTTTGTTTGTCTAAGTCCTATAGAATATAGCTAACCTAAAAAATCGCAATAAAAATAATTTGCCTTAGGTGAAAATTCTTACTTACATGATTATTCTCATTAAATTCAGTTTAATAACCACACACACAAGAAAGGCTTTGCCAGACGGGGTCTGCTAAGTTTGGCACGGAATATTGTACTGACGAATCTAAAAGATGGAAAGCATAGAGGTAGATTAACTAAAGATTTTTCATTTGGGACTCTGGTTGAATAAATGCATTTTCTGTGAATCAGAAGCACGCTTTGAGAGCTTGACCTTGTCCAGCATCTTTTGGTAGTTTGCTGCGGGAGGAACTAAGAAAAGGAAGGATAATGATTGGGAGGCAAGGGTACAGAAGAGAAAAAAAAGTTTAAGCCTGTCTATTCTGGTAGATACCAAACAAGGGCAGAAGTCAGGCAGGTATGTTTGGAGAGCCCAGTGTTTTTGTGCACAAGTGACAGGGCAGTCATGCCAATGCAGTGCTGTGACTTCTGAATTAGTGGCGTGTATAATACACTGACACATTATCTTCATATTTCAAAACCAGCTGAATCATACAGATTAAATAGAGAAACCGTTATTTCTTCAAATGTACGCTAAAAGCCAATTGTCAGGTCTCAACCTTTTGCTCAGAAAGACCTATTTTATCAAATGAGTCAAAAAAGTCTATTTTAAATGTTTATTTGATTACCATAATGTCAAATAAAAGCAGTTCTGTTTGTGCAGCACTCTGAACATGCCGTATTCCAAATACAGGCATACCTCATTTGGGAGGCTTGTTCATTCAGGTCAGGTAGGTGCAGGTGCAAGCACTGGATGAGAGAGCTACTTCTTTGCTTCACTCTCAAAAGTGAAGCTCTGCTCCTCTTCAAGCGCTCTCCTTAGGGCCACTGTGCTGCATGTCGTCAGATTTCCAGAAGGAACAGGTCTCCGAAAACTTTATATAAAGTGCTGCCTCACAGCTCAGCCTTCATAATATGGACTTCGTTCAACAGTACCGTGTTTGCAGGAAACACAAGTAAGTTCAAACAGGAATTATTTAAAAAAAATAATTCAGCATTGCTACAAATTTGATTTCCCTCTTAGCTAAAATGTAAGACACTCAAATTAAAAGGTCATGAGTCCTGCCAGTTCTTCATATGTCTCTTGCAGAACAGAAGAGATATGAGGTGGCCTCAGGCTTTGGCCAGAACTTGAGGGGAGAGACAGAAAGGGTGGAAGAGACGCACCATTTATCACGCTTTAATGAAATACAGCTCAGGAATTTCCCCAGAGTTGTAGAGGGAGGACCACAGAGCTTGTGACAGACATTTAAGACTCACAGCCACAGTACTGTATCTTCCTATCAGCACGACATTGTGTAAACAAGCCACGCTAAATTAAGCCAAGTTCTGACCCCAACTGTTGTTTCACCCAGGTTTACAGCATCTTGCTCTGTCCCACCTAATGGTCTCAGTCTATAAAACTATATATGTTCTGCTCTGGACTTCTTAGTACTCTAAGTTGTCTTCACGCTGCTTATTGCCGAAATTTTCATCTTTATAAAACACAGAAAATATTCTCCATCAAAAAGACTTGTAAACCCTGCAAATTACTACTTTGAAATCCTCATATGCTAAGGTCATGTATAATTACGAAGATTCTGATGATGCTCATTAATGTTTAATTGTGCCCAGCAGCTCAACAGAACTGCTCATATGAGTAAAGTGAGGCAGGAGTACGAGTTGGCAAGATCAAAGGCCCGTGAAGCTATTCTCTTCTTTCTGGTTTATGGTAAAGGCAGAGGGGGACTAGCTTCTAACAGTCAATGAGATCTTTTCTTGAAAAGACAGCTTAATCATATTCTATCCAACAAATGCCACCAGGAAAGTTGAGAGCTGTGGCTGCTGCAAACTCCACTTATTTTCTCAGACTCTGCTCCTCAAGCTGTCCATGCTTACTTCTGTTGGCTTACATTTGCCTGGACCTTTTTCATGTACCAGCTGGTATTTACCCCCAGTGTGACACATTGTAGATAAACTGACACAGACTATGCCCTCTCCCCAGTTTTACACAGATTACAGACACTTACCACAAGTAAACAAACAAAACCATGCTATGCAACTG
>NW_009647222.1:11826506-11835130 GCF_000708025.1 Charadrius vociferus | reverse complement strand
AAAAAAAAAAAAAAAAAACCAACAGGGAGAGGATTTAAAAAAAAAATTTTCTTTCAGTAGTTACTAAATGTATTCAATAATATGGTTTTAATACGCTTTTTTTACATACTGAATTGTGATGTAATTTCAGTTTCTGTCCCAATAATATTCTGTGTCCATAGTTCAGGTTAGATTTCTCTTGAAGTTAATAGGAATCGTTCCTTAGCAAGAAAGTGAGGATTGGCCTAAGTCCCCTGTGCTCCTGAGGGATATAAATAGCAATATCCAGTGACCTCCAATTCTGCCTCAGCACCTTATTCTTACTTCTGCAATCCTCTCCTCCCTTTAGCAAGAATGTTTTTAAACTTAAGCTCTTCATTTCCAGTTCCAGTGTCGAGGGACTAAATTTGAAAGAGCTTTCACTTTCATTAGCAAATCATCAGTACCAACAAAACCACAAGCAACAAAAAAAGCACATCAGCATGCTTTTCAGCACTGTCGCTAACTGACATCCTTCTCCTTCCCTGAGCTTTTTGTGTTTTGGGGGATTTTTTGTTGTTGGTTCTTTAATCAGTGAAAGTAGACTATTGAGCTTTGAGAAGGAAAAGAGAGCCGGTCCTTTCATTTTATAATTAGTGGAAATTCAGTAGTAGCATTAACAGCTGTCTCTTTCAAAGAAGCGCTTAGCATCATCTATACACGAGTTATAGCACAGATTGGGAAGAAATACTAGCAACATGTTTCACATCCATACTGGTGGCACACTAGCTATTGGTTTTGACTAAAGGACAGTCCAAACTCGTTGTTTGGGCAGGCTAATGTCTTTGTTTGGCTCTTTTCGAGAACATAACTTTGCATTTTTTTACTTTTTGATTAACAATGTGGAGGAAAGAACGCACAGAGAAGCAGACAGAAAGACAGACAGAGTGTCCCACATGATGAGATCAATTAGGCAATCATTTTGGACATGTTCAGACAAAGAAGGTGGTCTCCTTGGAAACTGCAATCACATGCACACACACTCAGAATAACTTCTCCCACATTCTATTCTCTGCTCGGTACAACAAACTTGGATGTAAGCTCCAAGGGACAATCACACACCCAGTGTCGACAGACTTGTCAGCATCTCAAATTCCACAAAATAGGCCCCTTAGACTCCTCTTTGACAAATTTACCACAGATCAGAGTATTAAAAGGTGTATCAGGAGGGTGACAAGCAGGCATAGCTTCCAATGTTTCAAGACAAAAATAATGACTTTCTGGACAGCAACATGGTGTAAAAATACCTCTTAAAATCTTGAAAGGCTTCAGAAAACTCTCAGTTATAAAATAAACCAGTTGGAGAATAAAATAGCAAGTTTATGACTGGCACAAGGAAAAACCCCAGATAGTAGATTTTTTTTTTTCAATTTGAAAAATAAGGGAAACAACATTTTATATTCACATTTGCAAAAAATTCTTCAGACCACAGTGTTCGTATTTACCAAAAGTATTTTACTACTAAAGCAAAAAACACACACACCCCTCTTCAAGAGAGTGATATAATTTTAATGTTATGAGTAATAAAGTCAGACATTACAAAAATTGGCATTAACTGTATTAACTATTATACTGACAAAAGATGGCCATTTAAAACAGATAAGAGCAAGATTAAAGTCTTTTTATAAGAAAGTACAATTACATAAGATTAGACTCCTTAAAAATAAAATGTTTCTAAGTCTTCTGTAACATTAGCATACATACTGGAGTTTTAACCATATTTAAGAGCCTTCATTGTGTTCATTTCTCTGTATTAAAAATGTATCTCATCAGAGTGTAGTATAGCTTAATTAATGTAAGAGACACAGTACATAGTACTTAGACAAAACACAAACTGGAACACAGTTTTATGTAACAATAGGTGAAATATCTTCCTTCACAATCCATGCGTAGACTTCAATTAACCTTAAAATGAACTTCACTTTTTTCAGGCAAAAAGACAAAATTTTATAATTGGAAGCTTTCAGAACCAAACAGTGTCAACGCAAGCACTGAAAGAGCCAACTAACCCTGGAAGAAAATAAGGTAATTTACCAGAGCTCCCATTTCACCCTGTACAAAAGTTCCATACTGAACTCCCCGGAACTCCTGTGACAGCAGCTTGAAAGTTAATGTAAAGTAACATAGTATGACACACATCTTGAGACTATAACTGTCAGAGAAACCCAAACCTACAGTTTCGTGCTGCTTCAGCTTTCAATGACAAAGGCATTATTAGTATTGGGACTAAACAATAAAGGAAGATGAATTAGTCCCACATACTACACCAGTAATTAGACTGGTAAGGACATTCCTTTTTTAAATGGCCCTCCAGATGACGCAGTAAGTTTCTCCTTTGTCATCTGAAAGCAGATGCAAATTTGAGCCCAGACTAAATCATTGCAAATGCTTAAAAATGGATAAAATGTAGACAAATCTGATCCAAATTTAAATTTTGAGCTAAACCCATGTTTTACAATAAGTAGGTCTACTGGAAAGGTTTACATAGGATGCTCTTCCCATTTTTCTGTCCAAAGGAAGCATTTAAAAGGAAGGAGAACACCTGTCCTTTCCTTTTGCCAAACAGCCTTTTGCAAAAGGTAGACGTTGCAATGTATTTTTTAAACTTAGCCTAAGACTCGTATCAAGCACATTTTTCTTGCAAGAAACTGAATCAAATTGCAAAAGCTCTATTCATCTAAAGATTCAGCCTCATGACCTCATCTATTTAGTTTTGCAACTACAAGACATCCTTTCTCTAAACTCTAACTGGACAAGATTAAAAGCATAAATTCCTAAATTCATAAATCTACAAAGAAAGCATTTTCATTAAAGTAAAAAAGGCCAAAGATACAGAGCTCCTGCTGACTTCAGTAGGAGCCTTATGGGCTTCTGAGATAACCCATTTCTGCAACAGGCCCTGAGCCAGCCTTTCCATACATTCAGTACCTGTTATTTGTAATCTCAGGTTAAGTACAGGGCATTGCTGTGTAAGGATACACAGAAGGGGATTCTTGGACCAATTTTCAAACTTACGTAGCAAGCCCTGTCAGCAGAAGGTAAAACTGATTTGTGGATCTTGTAATTCAGATCTCTGTGTGCTTTTAACAATAAAAATTTCAGAAGGTGAACTACTAAACTCTTATTTTCAAAATCCAGTATTTTGGTATTTTATTCTTTTGTCCTGATTTAACGGAAACATTTTTCATATAGAAAGGTGGAAATAAAATTGAAAAATTCTAGCAGCCTCCCTTAAATCTCCAGTGCAATTGGTCATATGACATATCTGAAGTTTTGCACAAGGGTGATAACATACAGAATGTTAACATTTTGATTCTAAATCCTTGCATAAGGGTGATCCCACATTTAAAGCAAGCGTCTCTCTTTCAGGGACTGATGCAAACCCAGCACAGTTTTTTCTTCCACCGCCTGTGCTGCCAGGCTTTCCTGGGGAGACCTGCTGGCCAGGTGAAACGATAAAATCTTAACAAGCTGGCTGAGTGCCTGCAGAAGTTGGGCATTCTTCCCCAGACCTCAGCTTTCCCCCACCGCAGACTCACAGAGCTGAACTGCTGGGAGAGTAAGGGAAGAAGGTTGGCTGGTGAGAATGAAGAATTCCTTTCCAGTTCCTTTTTCCTCACTCTTTCTATCACCTGCTTTCCTGGACATCCTGAGCACTCTGCTGAGAGAGGTGTTTTGACTTTTCCCTGTTGAAATCTGTCATGGTTTCAGCTGGGATGGAATTATCAAATCCATTTCAAGAGGGATATGTTTGTTGTTGTCATTGTCTTGAAGTATCAAAAAGATTTCTAACTTGAATTAAAAAACATATTTAATGTTTAATGTGTTAAATAATCACACTACATTCATTTCTACCTCAAATTACTAGAAAGGGTATATCATACACTGGTTGCAAACCAAAATACCATCCAGTCTCTTTTTTAACAGGAACATGGTTTTCTTTTTAGAACTAGGTACCGACCTCAAATCCAAGGACTCCATAAATATCTTGTGAGACAACTGGTTTTACCTTACCATGTCCAGCCAGGAGAGACTGTCGATTCCTAATCCAAGATGCAAAGTCCCACAACAAAAAAAATTACTTCTGCCTGGTACAGTATTTGACAGGTAGTCTGACAAGTTTTTCATTTATCAAAGATTTAGAAATCTCATGTTTTTTAATTTTTCCTCTGTAGCATAGAAAAACGCCATTATGGAATTACTGATAAAGACCAGACTGGCACTTGCAGTAGCATGGACAGTACCTTCTGTCCACTCTAAAGTCGTCCTTGCTGGTTGCCATCAAAGTCCTGCTTATGTTCAACAGTGTGCCTTTGGAGGAATTATTTACCAAAGCAAGTAATCTGTGCCTGTCTATCAAAAGGAGATGTAGCCCCACTCTGACTAGGAGAGAGCATGCATGGGACCACATAAACCACGCTGGGGAGTGTTGATGGAGAGTGCTCCCAGCTCCAGAACTCCTGAACAGTCTATGGCAGTTCACAGGGCTTTCCCCAGGCAGATTCCAGAATCGGCTTTAATTCTGCACCAGAATACTTATATGCCCTACAAAGGGCTTCATACATGTTTTACAGATTAGGAAAGCAATCTACAGATAAGTAATTTCATCAGTGTTATGCACACACAGGTCTGTGACAAAGCTGGGAATAGAATTATTTACTCTTACTGCCTTAAACTGCAGTCCTTCAGCCACCACTGTTTCCCAAAGACCAGCATTAGGTCCTATCTAAATGCGAGTACCTCTTTCAAAATGCACCCTCAAGTATGATTTGGTGCATTTCTGCTGTTGTAGCTCACAGACATGGCATAAAAAGAAATTTTAAGAATACCACTCTTTCTACTGTAAAAGGCAAACTTTTAATACAATTACTTAAGATGTTAGAAATTCACCCTCAATATTCCTGGCTCAAAGAATTAAATACATAGTAGGGAAGAACATCTAATATGTTTTCAATTAGCTAAACACTATCACCTAGAAGCTTGCACAGAACCAGTAATCCTATGATAGAAAATCACTGTTGCTGTTCAACACAGAAGGAGGTTCAATAAAAAGGTGAAAATTGCTCCTTCTTTACAACTTCATACATGTGCTACTGTACTGTACTTTCCTCTTAAGCAAAGGAAAACAGAATGAAGCCAAACTACAAGCAATTGGCATAATGTAAGCTTTACTGTAAATTCAGTAAAAGCAATGAAAAAACATCCATTGGTCAAATCATAATATTAACAGCTTCACGTCTACTACCTAGGAAGTTACAATATATCACATATTCTCTCATGACCCTATACCCACATGTTTAGGTACTTTAGTTCTGTACATATGGAAAAAATAAAGCACTCCTTTTTTACTGCCACAAATTTCTATACACTTTCCATTCTCTTCTAAGTAGTTGACTCACAGAGATGAAAAGATAACATAGATACTGTGGTCGGATCACTGCTTTTCCTAACCACATCATAGACCCATGGAGAAATGCTAAATGGGGCTTAACAGTCTCTTGGTGTTGCCAAAGAGTCGATCAGATGCTTTGTCGGACAACCACCTACAGAGTTTGTGATGAGTCTGTGATGAATCATCTGGACATGGTTCCACTCCCACCCTCTAGCATAAACTTGCTAAGAATTTGGCAACACTGGCCTGAGTAACCTGATGTCATGGATGGAAATATTTGATACAATTATGATTTAGCAGCGATTCAAAATTTATTAATGATTTGAGGTAGATCAAGAAGTTAAGTTTTAGCAGCATTTAATCATTAACCAATTTAAGGATTTATAAGAAGATTTAACAAAATAATTGAACAGAGATTTAATAACAGATTTGAGAATGGCAAGATTCACAGCAACTTCCTATAAGGTATCTCAAATCAATACATACACATATGAGCACAAACATACAAACACACACCACTTGAGGTGTTGCACACACACCCACGCCCAAGTTTTTAACCGCTAGGACCAAAGGTCCCTTCGCAACAGGTGACTCCAATAAGCCAACAGGTGCCCCTTTTTACATGTGCACAGACAAATATTTGGAACCAATAAAGTATAAGAACATCCACACTTGTAAGAGCTAATGTGTATACAGAGAGGTGGATGAAAGAGAGGCTAGCCTGTAGTTAAGAATTCCCTCTTCAAGTCTGGAGTAAATAGTCATAGTGCATCAGCATTCTTCAGCAGGTGATGACTGAGACTCGAGGGGGATTGACTTGCCCTGGCCTTTTAACCCTTGAGGTGTGTGCCTGAGCGACGTCCCAACTCAGGGGACATGTTGGCCACAGCCTGCTGCAATCCAGAAGAGCTCAAAGGGTCTTGTTAGAATCACTACTTATAGGGTCTGAGATAATTGACTTTCATCAGGTGTTTTTCCACTCTGGCCCAGCTCAGACGATCGGATATTCTGGTACTTTCCGCCAAATGTTCAAGTCCAGAACTTGCTAGATCTTGGAGTTCTGGTATCACCCCTCTTTGGGCCATGATCCAGGTACAGATGTACTAGACTGTCAGAGGGTGATTGATTGTCATTACCATTTCCAGTTGATAGTGGAAGTAAGAGCCAGGCGCATTAAGGGAGTGCCTTAACACTCTGGTCCTTTGTCTTCTCCAATTCATGCCTGACTTCCTAAGTTGGTATGTGGTCTAGGGATGGGGAATCACACAAAGTACATGGCCAAAAAGCAGGGCGGGAGGTGTTTGCACCACCACACCCGACCTGGTTTGACCGGGTTGCTTTCTGCTACTGTCCTTTTCTTGGATAGAAAAAATGAAGACTGTCCTGATTTATGTCCAAAAATATTTTGTGTCTTCCCACAGAAGAAGAATCAAAGGTGCTTCATTTCTGGATTGCTAAGCTTGTGTTCACTGAAGCCAATGAAAAAAATGAATTCCAGAGGTTTCAATGAGCCTTGGATCAGGCGCTAGAGGCCTTCCTAAATGGTGTATCAAACCAGAAACTTATGAGGTGTTATTTTTCTTGTAAAAAAGAGAAGTTGTGTGTTAAATAACACACTGACAACTTTTAATTACAGAAAGCCACTTAACGATGCACTTGAACAAATAAAAAGATGGAAGCTGAACACCAGAAGAGCTGTGTACCTTTCATTTTAAGCAGATACAGAAAAAAAATACACCTAAAATTAAGGAAACCACATCTAAACTAAAACAAATTCTATACACATTACTGAATTTTAGAATCATCACAGTAATTTCTCATGCCAAACATGCAGTCATTTTCCATTCTATATTGGCAAAAGGGCATTTTTTGCTACATTTATCTAGCCATCAAAATATATACATGAACTTCTAAACTTAGAAATATTTACCATTATTAAGAGAGGCATATTTGGAAAAAGAAACACAATTCAACATATACAAATCAGGAGAGTAATTCAGGTATTGAAACAGAGACAGGAAATGTCTTAAAAGCCAACATGCTCTTTGACCCAGCTCCATAAGATCATATCACAACATGGCAGCATATACGCAGAGATGAAGGTGCAGCCTTAGGTGGTACTCTTTACAGTGTCAGCTGCTCTTTATGCATGTGAATTTGGGACTCTTGTTCAAATAGCCTATCTTTTTTGCCCAATGTCAGGCATTTAACAGTGTCCTGAGGACAAATGGAATAGTTGAGGACAGACTGGGTCACAGCCCCTGCAGGTTTACTGGAAGGAAGGATGCTCTTTGGCCTCGTGGTAAGATGGGCTCAATTTTTCTCCCCCGCGAGAAAGTTGCTGAAGCTTGTGCCCGAGGCATGGATTTGTATTGAACTTTGATACAATTACAATACAATGTGTTGTAGAACTAGGCTCCAGGTTTTAAGTGTCCACCATATTTAACCTCTTTGTTAAGGCATTCTTAGTAAGCTCATATACTAAGCAACAATTCAGAAGGCTTCAGAAGCAACATCTCCCCAGCACAGAGAAAGCATGCTAAAGTAGAATTCCTCTCCAGCTGCGTACAGCTGTGCATATTTCAATCAGTTTTTATAGAACCCAAGAATAATTGAGTTTGGAAGGGACCTCAGGAGGTTTCAAGTCCCACCTCCTGCTCAATGTAGGGACAACTATTAGAGGTTAGACCAGTTTTCTTGGGGCTTCATCCAGCTGGGTCTTGAAATCCTGCAAATGTGGGGACTCCACAACCACTCCGGGCAACCTGTTCATTGCTTGACTGACTTCATGGTGATGAAGTTTTTCCTTATATCGAGTCTGAACCTCTCATTTCAATTTATGTTCATTGTTTCTGTACCCTCTCATCATTCACTGCTGGGACTCCATCATCTCAATAACCTCCTTGTGGATACTGGAAGGCTGTTATTAGATTCTTTCTCTTGTCTGGGGCTAACACAGCCAGTTTTCTCAGCCTCCTGTTGTAGGACAAAAGCAGTAGCCCCCTGACCATCGTGGTGGCCCTTCACTGAACTGTCTACAGTTTATCAATGCCTTTCTCATACTGAAGGGCCCTAAACTGGATGGAGTTTTCTAGATGAGGTCTAAAGAATAAGTATGTAATGGGGATAGTCTCTTCCCTCAACCTACTCACTGTGCTCCTCTTAATACAGCCAAGGATGTCATTAGACATCTTCACTGTCAGGGCACAGGACT
>NW_009647222.1:11819408-11826443 GCF_000708025.1 Charadrius vociferus | reverse complement strand
CAACCTGTATCACTGCAGGGGGATTCTTCCCCCTGCAAAGTACAGGACTTTAAATTTATTCCTGTTGAATTTTGTAGGGTTCCTGTTAGCCCACTCCTCCAGCCTGTGTAGGTCATTCTGGATGATATTTCTACCCTCAAGACTGGTCCCTACAATTTGGTGTCATCTGCAAACTTCACAAACATGCAAACATCACCTCCTCCAGGTCATTGCTGAAAGCGTTAAACAGGACAAGTCCCAGAAGAAACCTCTGTGGTGCTCCTCGTGTCACTGACCTACTGCTAGAGTATGAGCCATTAATCACTACCCTCTAAACCTGATCATCCAACCATTTTTTATGCATTTATTTTTCCACCCATCCAGACCATAACATTCTAAATTGGACACAAGAATATTTGGAGGCATTGTCCAAAAAGTCTTGCTGAAATTATGATAAATGACATCTACTACTCTCCCTCATCCACAGCCTCATCCAGCTGTTTTATCACAGAAGGCAATCAGTGTAACCTTGGTAAATCCATGGTGATAGTTTCCAGTCATCTTCTTCCCCCTCCAAATGATGTATATTTATCATTTACTCAATACCCCAAAGTACTATCCATAAGCTGTATGTATGTAGAAGATACCAGCCCACAGGGTTTGTAACTGAAACTGGAAGCATAGATGTTGCATCAAGAAATATTATCACTCCTGTACACACTGAACAAAGCTTGTTCATTTGCACCATATAAAGCTTCGCTGCACAGCATTTGCTACAGCATTCAACTTCAGTCATGAAGAAGAGTGTGTATGCACACATATATATGTATATGCACATATGTATGTATTTGTAGATGTACATATAAAGATAAACCAGTCAGTCATTTTTCATCTCCAGTTGTCAACATTCAGTATTCACTCATGTGCCTTAAGGATTGCTGGTCAATTCTGATTAGCTGAGGCACTTTAAAAATACTGCTGCACTATGAAATCTAACTGAAAAAAGAAAGACAAATAAACCATTCCTTATGGCTTCCAAAATAATAAATACTAATAACTGAGTCTAACATATATACTACATACTAAAATACATACTGCAACTCTTATGAAAATATTCCATGGCATTTAATATGATGGTAACAACTAACAGTTAAATGCAGTGGTCCTGCTACAGAATTACAGATTTTTAATTAAATCTCTCAAAAATAAAAAGCATGGCAATGAAACATATATGCTTTTAGAATAATTTCTATAGAAAAGCACACATTTATTTAATCCCAATGAATTGCTACAGCCCTTTTCCACAGACGGATATTGCATGAGATGAAAAATAACACATTCAACCTTCTTTTAGCAAGTCTCATACCTGCATGCTCTTGAGACTACATGCTTGTTTCTGCTGGTAGGTGTTATATAAATTTGTAATACAGACCATCTGATAAGCATTTTCCAAGACTGCTTCTTCCACATGAACAGAAATAAATTCTCAGCATCTGGCTATCACAGCATAAAGATGGTAATTGAAAACCATGCTTAGAAGTACGGTGACGTATCTACAAGCAGCAAAAACATAATGGAAATCATAGGCAGAAGCATAAAAATCTATAGGATCCTATACCACATTTGACTAGGATAAGAATTGCTGCCAAAAGTGATAAACTGGCCGTACTATGAGAAATAAAGCAACAGAAAGCTGACCTTACTAAACACACAGTTTTTCCAAATGTCTGACACTATTAGTAGGGTTTGAGTTGACTTTTTTTCAGTTTACATTTATAAAATCACTGTTGCATTGATAAACAAATAATTAAGAAAATTAATTCCCATAACTGTATCACAATTGATAGGACAAGAGGTAATCGGCACAAACTTGAACATAGGATGTTCCATCTAAACGTGAGGAGGAACTTCTTTACTTTGAGGGTGGCAGAGCACTGGAACAGGCTGCCCAGAGAGGTTGTGGAGTCTCCCACTCTGGAGACATTCAAAACCCGCCTGGACACCGTCCTGTGCAACCTGTTGTAGGTGACCCTGCTCTGGCAGGGGGGGGTTACTAGATGATCTCCAGAGGTCCCTTCCAACCCTGACCATTCTGTGATTCTGTAATTGTGAAAATCCCAAATTTTGCACCCTTAAATTCTGGGGAAATTAGAAACACTGCTTTTTGAGACATTCACCCCAGTTTCTGCACTACTGACTTGAAGGAAAACATATCTGAGAGTGAATTGTCTTGAAGCTCCATTTTAAATCACAGTCATAATGCAATTATTGATAAACAGATGTTAGTTACTTTTGATGCTGCAAACCTATAAAAGACTGAGCTGAAATTTATTCTACCTTTATACCTTATCTACATTTTCTACAATGTATTACCTTATTTAAAATACACTGGTGACATTGGCTGCATTCTGATTAATGGCTATGGCTTGTTTTTCAAGTTTTAGATTGCCTTTGCACTCAAAAGAAAAAAAAAACAGTTCGCTGTTGATATATAACATAACAGAGTTTTTATGAAGTGATTGAAAGAGTTAATACAGAATCTGAATGAGATATAGCAGTACAAACTGTTGTTTGCTCAGTTTTTCCAGAAGCTTTTTTTTTTTTTAAAGTGTTGTTAAATTCAACTTATATCACTCAGAACTCAACTTCAGACAAAGTTATTTTTGGAAAAGCATGTACTACTTAAACATATTGTATTATCAGAAGCCCTCCTCTACTGTGTAGTATAGGTACATTAACTTCACAGAAATTTGTGATAGGAAGATCTGGAAAAAACTACATGAGGTAGTAATTTCTGTCTATAACTTTAAGCAAAATTTTTAATACTGCAGTTTGACAAGAATGCCTTTCAGAAGTTCGATTGTTAACAGACCCCAGTAAAAAGTTTTATTTCAAAAACTACATCAGTTCATAAGCTTTGAAAACATTTATGAAATGTTTGAGAAACTTCAAAATGGGAAAGGAAAACAGGAAATAAAAGCAATTGATAGATAAAGAATGGTGGGACTTTGTTTTTTTTTTTTAAAGTTCAGTTCAAATGACACAAGAATAAAACCAATTTAACAGGAGCCCTTCTATTTTCATGAAATAATACAATCTTAGCCACCTGTATTTTTTGTTAGTTTCCTACCTACTCAAAAAAAAGCCATCCATTCCAATGTGGAGGAATTCTCTGAGATCACTAAAGTATCTCCATGGATAGCCTTTCTGATAAAAATTTCACAGAAACCTGCAGTAACATTTTCCAACCTTTGCTAAGAATAAGAGAGAAGATCTAAAACAGACTATAAAAGACCATCTTCCAAAGCAGTCTATTTCACAAAAGTTAGTCGCATATCACACAGCTCTCTCAATTTTAAAAGCACGTGGTATAGTCAAGGGCTTATTACATAAAATATTTCTTTACTGAAGTCAAACATATCTTAAAAAATAAAGCTCTGTTTGTAGGCACTGTAGCACGCAGGTGTGAGTAACTGGTATTTTTACTCCTTTCTAAAGTCAAAAGTAATCTGGTCAGAAGGGATAAGTCTGCAAAACAGGTAAGTGAAAGGCACAATATAAATTTCATTCCAGTAGCACAAAGAGCTGGAAGGAAGGATTAGCAATTTGCAGAGCAACAACGCAGAAGAGCAATGCATAGGAAGAACAGAAAGATGACTGGAAACAATACTACAGGTAGCTACAACAGCATCAAACCTGTATCCATTACGTATCTACAATTACATAGTGCAAGATTAAGAAATATGTTGTCAGTCTCTCAGGACTGTAATTTCTCCTTCTGACGGACTGATCTTTGTTTCCCCTTACTGGCATGCAGCAGAATTCTTCAGTTAAATAGAGCTACTCTATTTACAACTGAAATTACGCCTCTTCCCTGTGAAACGTCATCAACTCCATTTCAGTGACTCCACATGCTTACTGACCAGATTCATAACAGGACCATTGAGAAGGAAACATACTGAAGTGAGTTTTCAATGCTTTTACCCATGGCTACATGGAATCTCCTTCACACACTGGGAAAGCCAAGATAATGTTTAACTCCTGGGATGTTGCCCCTGCTTGTCCTGACAAGACCACATTTTTTTCAGAAAATATTATGAGGCTATTGAATGGATTCCGGTTTCAGATTGGCACTGATTTGGGATTAAGAATTGGCTTTAGCCTCACGCAAAAGGTTAATGAGATTGAGAAATCATATTTTATACATATAGCCTTAAGATACCACATTTGACTGTAAGATGGTTACAACCTAAAGTAAACTTCATAGTCACTTTCAATTATAAGGCCTATTCTTCTTAGTCATCTACAGTAAAAAGAGGACCATCCAGACCACATTTACTCCAACAGGCACGTAGGCAGTATTCTCACAATTCCAGATGCTATACCCTTTCATGTTTTTCACAAGCAGTAATCTGCCTCGTGTCTTTATTACCAGTGCTGCTTAAAAATCTTATTCTAACACCTCATAGCCTGCCTGCTACTCTTCCAACCGTATTGTATCCTGAAGTGAATTCATATGGTTTATTTTCTAACAGAGCAATGACTGTCATAGTTTCCCCTCAAGTGCTAATACATGCTTCAGCACAAAAGATGTGGACGCAGGTTCCAGATTAAAATTACATACAGGATTAAACAGTTTATAAACAGGAGGTAAATGCATTTGAAAATCCTGATAACTGCTCACATCTACCTAGAAATGCTTACTAGCGTAAACGTTGAAGAAAGTGCAGGTCTAGTAAAAGTCCTTTTTGTTCAGGGGGAGTTCAAATGACACATAGAGGGTCAGACATAGCATCATCATGTAGTACTGCAACTTCATCCTAAACTGCCTGAGAACTTTTAGCCACAAGGTTCAAATGGATATAAACTAGCTATTAAAAAATCCTCTCCCCTTTTGAGACAGCTCAAATAGTGGCTTCATTTAGTGCCTGACACCTGGAAATGGCCACCACAAAAAAAATGATTGGATATTTTTGAAAACTGGGACTGTAAAATTTTTGAATCTGAGAGAAAAGTGTGTAAGTATACAGAGGAGAGACTGACTGCAGGTCAACTAACTTCTCACTGACCAGAATTCAGGCCTGCTCCAGGTGTAAACATGTATCAGCTAATGACATATAGCGTAACTCTAAATATGATACATATAGTGTAACCCTAAATATGAAACTACAGAACATTCTAATACACATATTTACAATCACAGCATTTTAAAGTACAGAATAGTTAGAAATATCATATCGCTCAGTTTAACTTAAAATTTCCATTGCTGGCTTCCAACATGCCATATATGCCACATAAATAAATACTTAAACAGCCATCTTCTACATCTCTTAGAACTAGAAATGCTAACCGTAGAGATTTGTCCCAAGTGAACAGGGAAACTCCAAGTGCCCTTTGCAGAAACTCTTCACTAGCAAGTTTTGGCAGTACGTATCTAGCAACTTGCATATTTCCAAAAGATACGGTGTTCTACTCTGCCAGAATGCAATTATCTAGGAGGAAGGGACTATATATTTCAGCAAGTATGTGTTCAGATGAAATTAACAGTGCCTTTTAACTCTAAACCAGAATTCTGTACGCTTAGTTCTTCTTAGTATCACTTCCTCAATAACACAAGGGTCTGCTCCAAAGGGTAAAAAGCGAAGAGCTTTACCTTTGCCTTTTTAGAGGCGAGTGGTTTTATTCTACATTGCAGTATTTATTCAAACATTGTCAGGCAGCCAATGTAAGAAACTCTAGCCATAAATATTAGATCTAAAACCTCAGTTACAGTATGTATTTTGAATGCTACTCCATACTGGAAGCAATGCTCTGTCTGAGAAATTCAACCTAATTTTCTGTAAGTATTACAGAATAATATATACCTACAAGAATGTGAGAGTATACTTGAACAAATTTTTCTTCCACCCTTTATTATCATACCTTTAGTATAATGTTTTCCTCACATCTTTATGAATAACTTAAATCAATTCCACAAAGCACTCAGGACGAAAAGTTCCTTTTTGGTATTATTTAAAGGTTCAAGTCTAGGAGTAGAATTCCAAAAACCTACGCTTACATCTTAATACCAACAGTCTCATAAGCACCTTCTTTTCTGCTCATTTTGTTATTTATATTTTTTGATTTTTTATTCTTCCCAGAATCACCACCACTGTGGCTGAGGAAAGCATCTTGGCTCTTATCTCATGTTTAACGTAGGAATCCATGAGGTAGCCAATTCATGTAGCAGTGCTCACTGCACACACTGAGTTCAGCATGAAACACAACTGCCTCAGTTATTATCATTAATAAACATAATCTGTGGTGCCACACATCTTTACATAATATGTTAGCACCTAACTGTGTGCACACAAAATGGTTCTGTTCTCTCCAGAGCTTTAACTGGGCTACGTTGTACCCACCAGTATAGCAACTTTAACCAGGAGGACAGCAGGACACTAGCAAGGTTGTTGAAGTCCCCCTACTATTCAGAAAGAGATGTGAGATTCATGGAGAAGAGCGTAAAGGGATTACTATGAAAACATGAGATTGCTGCCCAGTGAACAAGAAACTCTCCAAGAAGAAATTCTTCTAGCAGCTCTTGTCCTCATTCCTTACCTTACGTTCTCTCTACATATGTAGGCATTTAATTCTATAATTCAAGGTCTTACTGGAGAAAATGAAAGTGAAATAAGAAACAGTTTGGGGATTTAACTGAGTAATTATTCAAGTCTCATAGACTGCACGTGGACAAGTAGCTGGACAGACTTTTGTGTTGGATAAATATAAATTTCCCCATACAAATGCTGCTTTACTAGAGCAAGAGAAGTATACACTCCACTTCTGAGAAAAAAGAAAAAAAAAACCCCAAAACGGCAAACTCTTGCTTCCTGTTATGTTTCATGTTATCTTTCAAAAGTTCAGGAGCTAAAAAGCTACCATGAAACAAGCCAGAGTATTTAATGATACAGAAACTGGCAAATAGCACATTTCATGGGACCAAGTTGTATTTTTTCTTCAAGCTAGTCAATAAATTGTATTTAATGCAAGAAAAGTACTGCCTATAGCTCTTTAAAT
>NW_009647222.1:11786246-11819360 GCF_000708025.1 Charadrius vociferus | reverse complement strand
AGAAACCTTTACTGCTTATGCCTCAGAAATGACTTTAAAAACTAAACTAGTTGGAACAAAGACAATCTCTGCACTTCAGCTTAAAGGTAAGGGTAATTTGATGAGCTAGTATTTATACGAAAAATATCCTACACTGCTTTATGTAACTGCTATTGCAGTTTGGTTTTAAATAGAGTAAAGCCAATACAAATCTGTTCCTATCATTTAAAAATTGCTAATCTAGTATCCGAGAGATTTTTCATTTGAATGTCTAAAAAGATTGTTCTCCCTTTATTTCTCCATCAAACTCTCTCTTCTGATAACGGTGTAATTGAACAACATCCCTAGCTTTGTTCTTCCTTCTTTATACCTCAGCAATCACATCTACTGACCCAATTTCTGTTAATCTTCATATTACTGGTTCACAAACTATAGCTTTCCATACCTTCCCCCTACAGTCTTCATACAGTTCTATATTACTGATACAGTCTATCACTTAATGCCTTTCCACTGTATCACCCTGGATGCTCATGTAACCTCTACGTGGTAAAGAACAACTCAATGTGGTGACTTCACCTGCGTCAATATTCTCTTCCAGTGATGCCACGAAACTGCCATTTCAGTCCCACATTTGATTCCTTCATCCTCCTCTCCCTGCATATAATGGATCTTAATAATTTGGCTTCTTTTCTAGGCTTTTCCGTGTATTTCCAGTTTTACATTTCTGTCTTACAAGCTGTGTGTTTTATCAAGTTGCTCTTTAGGAAATCATGACATAGTGGCTCATGTCCTGCATTGCAATCCCTTTGCACACAGCAGCAAAAAGGTGGGTTTTTTTTTTTTCCTTTCCCTCCCTCCACCTAGATTTCAGTCCCTTCCATGCAATCTTCTGGCCCAATCTACATTTAGTCTTCAGTTCAAGCCACTGAATAAATTCACCATAGGGTAAAAAGTAAAGCACATTTCTTTAATCAAATCTTAATCCTTAAAACTACCTTGAAATTTTTGCTTGTGTTTTATTATAATATCCTTGTAAAATGGAGAACAAAACTATGTATCTTTTTTCCTACAAACGTTCCTATTACTATATTAATATGTAAGGTATTTTCTTATTGGAGTTTCTACTTCCAACACTAACACACACATTGCTGTTTGCATCTCTACAAGACCATTAAGGTTTGTCTATAAAGAAATATACTTCTAAAAATAAATAAAAGTAAATATTGTATAATCGCTGCACAGACTGATAAGTAGTCATCCAGTCATTTAATCTATTGGCACTTTACCATCATTTTTATCCAAAACAATAGTATTGTATCTAAAAGAAAAGAGAGGCTACAAGTCATCTACAAAAGAAAGCTTTAGAGTAACACTTCTGTTTATCTTTTAAGCCATTCAAAGTCCTGGGCTATTAGTTACACAGTTAGTGCTGGAAACAGAAGAGGAAAATGCTGTCCAGGAAGACTAAAACTGAATAATCGCATAGCTCTCTGTGCACAGTGAAGATCCAGAAGGAAGAAAATACATGTGCAAATGACAATAGAGATTTTAGGACCACTCATACAAGCTAACACTTTTTGCTCAGATGTTTTACCACCGATCACCAGGGAAGTGTTCCATAGAAGTTCTGAAGTCTCCACTTCTGTACAACTCACCTGCAATGATTCAAGAAACGCAAATCCCAAATAGCCTCTAGGTCATGCAGCAGTAAATAAACTTACAGTTTTGGAGGAGGAGAAAAGAAATGCTGCACAGGCAAGTACCTCATAATGCAAAAGGAAGGGGTAACAGGAGCATCTTTTTCACAAGCTTCTTAGGTTTTGTGTTGTTTTCATTCTTCTGCAGTTTTACGGTTTGGGGTTGGTTTGGGTTTTTTTTTATTTTTATGTACTTTTATGCTTTTTTTTGCTAAATACTGAACCTCCTAGATTCTCTTGCTCTTCAAGCCAAGCACTGAAAAAATCTGTCAAACAAGAATGAACCTGTCCCTGGACAAATTATTCTTGCAACTTTAGAGGTTGTATCCAGAAAGTTTTCCCTTTAGCCACTGAAAGCTGAGTGAGTGATTCTGCCTCTGGGAAGGTGTGGTCATTGGTAGTCACATAATATTAGCATTCAACATGTCCATGAGTGATCTCATCTTTTGACAACCCCAGGGTATCGTTGTTCCTCCACTTTTCCAGCACTCTTCTCTGTCTGAATTGGTGCTGCATTCATTACCAGTGTTAGCCAAGAATTTAAACCTTCAGAAATGCTGTACATAAATACAGAAAGAATCACCTATACAGCCTCTATGGGAAGGCAGTCAAGGAGGTCTTCCGTCTCTAGACATCTTCATGTATATATAGCAGAGCTCAAAGAGACAATTTGATAGATTCTGTGTCTGGTTTGACTGTTTTTTAAATTATGAACAAGCAGTTTTAGCTTTACTGAAGAAGTATTTACCATGAACTCACCATTACAAATTTGTTTCACTCAAACATCTGTACTGACTACTGAAAACCACTAACAAACGTCCAACTAAGATCAAAGGAAAACTTTTAAACGAGATCTGAAGTAACAAATGCTAATTTTCAAAAGTGCACATTCATGTGAGACATGCTCATACAGCCACATCAGCTGCATGAGTATCTATTCTTTCGTAACGTCATTTGTGTTATAAGTAGGTGTGAGTTTGGGATCTCTGGACTCCCAATTTATGCTGTTAACTTCTGAAGTGAAATGTAACATTTGCTTTGGCATTAGACAGTTTATGTGACAGAAACAATTCAAGTCTGACTGCAACAAAAAGCGGAAAGACAGAAGTTAGATGATTACTGCAGTAGCAACGGCCTTGTTTTTATAACTTCGCTTATCCACGTGCTATCAACCTACAGAAATACCAAGGAGTTCCACATACAAGGTGCCCCATCACCATGCTTTGCTCAGCACCATTGATACGGTTAAAAGTAATGGTAAAATGCTCATCAAAAGAATGAAAAACAGGCTGATATACGTAAAACTCCTCCATTCAATTATTGGCCCAATCATTATATGCCCATCTCATGCTATCTAACAGGTTCACAATACAAAGATACGATATATGTGAATACTGAAAAATTAACACCTTCGCTTTCAAAATATCGATACGGGTTTTCTTCTTAAATTACTTGAGTAGTAGCAATTGGTGATAGGTTCTTGCATTTTTCTCAACTAAGAACTGGATCATGATCATCTGAATTTTAATTTCACTTGTGTTTCTAGCTTTTACAACTATTCCACACACTGGCTGGAATACTATGTTTTGGTTCATTAATAGCATATACTCCAGTTTGGACAGGACTTTGAAACTAGTTCCCAGAGATGTGAAACTAATATTGCAAAGTGCTGCAGGAAGCTGTATTTCACCCATCTATCTATGGGCATCTGTGTCTTAAAAGTTTTACTTGTCTGATTCATATTTATACGGCTGAACTTTATTGGCCCTTTGATGTCCTTTACCAGATTTAACCTGATTTCAACATGTTTAACATTGAGGGGATTCCTCAAATCCAACCTGTGGACAATTCTTTCCAGGTTTGTTTTTACTATTCCCAGTGTAGCATGTAAGAAAAAGGAAGAGGAGGATAAAAACCAGGACATCTCAAGAGCATCTGTTTTAATTTGTTGTGCTGACATTTGCATTAATACCTTTTTAATCCAGTTGTAGCACTGGCAAACACAAACTAAAGCTTTATTGCTGCTAAGTTGAGAAGGCAGTCATACAGAAACTGTGCTGCCTCACCAAAAATGTTCATTTCTTCCAAAGTTTCTACAAATAAAGAAAGCAATTTAGGTTCCTAAAGTGATTTAGACTAAATGTAAACTAAAGAAAAACATACAGGGAAACTTACATGCCTTCTACAAAAACCAAATTCCTAAATTTTAAGAGAGACAAACACCAACAGCGCAACAGATGGCCCAGAAATATAGATACAATTAACACTCCTGCAAACTTTTTCTTTTCCGCAAAGACATAAGATGAAAAGCATGCCTAAAGACTCAGTTTGACCCAAGAGAAGCCTGCATGAATGTAGTACAAAAGCAAAGTAAGGTTCAGTGACTAACCCTAGTCCTTAACCAGACAATTTACAGTGCTTTTCCTCAGTATGACTTCCTTATAAAAGCATTACCCAAATCACCTAACATGCAGTCGTGCTGTTGTGACATGGGCTGAAATAATAAAACTGCAAGAAATGTAAAAAAATGCTAATTTAATACGTTCACCCTGAGTTTTAGAGTTACCCCACCTACAAGAAAGGAAGTACGAGAGCTTACTGTTCCTGTTCTTATTTTACGGGCAAAGCAAATGCACCATAACCGATTTAAGCAAACCTAAATACTTTGCTTACAGAGACAATGAAAAAACCCACCAAATGTGGCAAAGCAACAGTATTGCAGGATGAAAATAAGCAACATTCATTTTCTTCACTAGAAACTTTATAATACTTTAAAAATAAAAGAGGCAGGGAACAAAGTCCCTCAGTTTTGTCAGAACACATCTGCCACAGGCTCCTTATTAGAGATAGGTGTCATTGCCTCTTGCTGATTGAACTATGTCTACTGAGAGACTTGCCACGCATGTATCAAAGATACAAAGTTTTCTAAATTCAGAAATAACACTAGAGCATACAGTTGGTTCTTGAGGGCTAGCTCTTGAGGACAAATGCAGCGTATACCAGACAAATTCAGTATACCCCAAATTCTTTCGGTCTCAAAAGAAAGTCAACAACAACAAAAACAACAGTTAAAACTGGTAATTCATACTGGGCAAGCAGAGCTGAATGAAAAGCAAGTAGGTAGCAACTGTCCCCTTTCTTCTGTTACCAAAAAGATAAGTAGCACTATATGCAAAATATTTAAACAGTATTGATTTTTTTTCTTAAATGTAAGTTTTGCAATTATTAAATTAGACAGCAATGAGACTGGCACGACATACCAGTGGTGGGAGGAACAGCCCCTTCCCGACACCACCTTTCACTGGCTTCATAGTTCAGAGAAAAGTAGACTCAGAACTGTGCCAACAGGGGCAGCTGGATGAAGAAAATGAGGTTGCCCTTCAGATCTGAACTCTGCAAAAACAGTCAGCAGAAGAGCTCCAGTGAGCTCCTACATACAGGCCAGATGGTTTTAAAGCCCACAGATTGAACTTTGGAAGGATAAATATTCTCAAGCATTGTTTAGGAGAGAGATTGTATGGACTAAAATTGTGCCAGGGAGCACACTTAAAATTTAAAAACATGGGATGAATATCCAGTGTTTGAGTCACCCACATCTTGGCCCTATTTAGTTTAGTGGTGTTGAAGAACCAGCAGTGTGTGAACTCAGTGTCAGCAAAATACTAACAGGCACCTCAGAAAATTGTCTTTATATACACAGTCATCTGTACTAAGCTCTGCTGGAGGTCACAGGGCCCATGAAGTCCCTGAGGGGAAGTGGAAAAAGAAAAGCAAAGTATTTCTTTAGGGAATCTCAAGGCAACCCAAGGGACGATATGTGTCTGTAAACACAGTTTCAAGAGAAAATTACTTTTTGCTATGGCTGCTACCCTGTTCTTGCCTGAGGTATATATTCTGAGATGCAGACGACAGCCCACAGGTTTTCTCAGGTGAAAACAGAGCTTGCTTTTCTTGTTCAGAAAGTGAAAGGGGATGTACAAGTACCTTGCTCAGGGCAAATAGGGTCTCTCATCAGAGCCATGAAGATGGAAAGAAGGTAAGTAAGGCAGGTTATTGAAGCAGAAACAGAACTTTGGGGAAGTCACCTGTGCAACCTTCGAAAAACTGAGACAGCCCAACGCCACCTAATATTGTAAACTTATGTCCTCCTATCTGTATTATTATGATTATTTGAATGGGCGCTTGATGAGAACTTAGGACTTCTATCTTCTCCAAGAAAAGCCTCACAGATACTCCTGGTTAGCTGGGCAGTATAGAAGAGCCTCCTATCTATCCTCCTATGAAGTATCTATCTATACCTGTTCAGATGTGATGACTGATACATAAAAGTTGGTAACTTTGTATTCAGCACTTATGATCCTAAAGCATTTCCATGTCACAGCTGCTTATTTTATAACTAAAAAAATAATCCTGAAGTTTCATTAGTTTCCACAGTATCAACAGTAAGATTGTGAAAGCACTTGAATTATGTTCTGCTGTGTGCATTAGCCACGAGCAGTCAGCTAAATTCCAACTGGGGAATCTTATGGTTAGTGAATGCAGCACTGAAAGCACACAGAGTGGTTTTCAAATTGAACTTTTCTCTGACCTGTAAGAAAGTAAATCTGTAAATCATTGAGAGAAAGAAACAAAGATAGACACAGGGAAAGGAATGAATTAAACACAAAATTCCCAGGATGCCATGTTTAGTCATTCTTCCAACTATTAACACACTTTGGAAAGAATTAGTACTCTCATGCATGGTAGAGAAACAGCCTTGTAGTTATTGCCTTTTTGCAGAACAACTCACTGGAGTCTCACAGAAAAAAGAGTATGTCTTAACTCTTGAGCTGATGCTTCACCAAAACAAAAAAATAACTACCGAGATAAACTGTGAAGTACTACAGGGACTGCACTAACAACTGAATTATTGTATGGCTGAATCTTACTTCAGATTTCTAGGTCTACCAAGAGGTACAGAGGTTGCCGCTAAGACAAAGTTTAAAGTAAATGCTACATATCCATATTGATTTTAGAATGGGAAATTCTAAAGCCAAGGAATAACCTGATGGGAAATTTTACCCAGAAAACAAACAAAAAAAATCAATGATAGACCATGGGGGAAAGCTGTGCTTTACAATTTATCTGGCAGTAGTACTTAGCTGCCACAACGAGGGAACAGAGCCATGCAGCTTTTGGGTATTACAGTACTTGTAATCACGGGTTAGTACAGTTTTCAGCAGCTAGAGAGTCGCTAGACTGTAAACTCAGTGGAGAGAAAGGCTTTGCCATGGTTCTTACTACTCTCTTCTGAAAAAAAGAGACATTTTGCCATCCATACCAGTTGAGAATTTTTTTTTTTCCTTTAGGTCCTTTTCAAAGGAATATAATCAGATGAAGTTCTCTCTCCCTCTCTTTCAAAAAGAAAAAAAAAAAAACAAACCAACAGAAGTTAGTGCTGAGTTTAGTCAGCAGAACTGGGACCTGAGTTCTAGTCTTAAACCATTTAAAATGTAAGTAATACTAGATCTGCCATTCTATTAACGTTTTTTGCTTTACATCTATTAAACCTGACCTTTGCAAAGCATCTCTCAACCCATCCAGAAGCATGGAACTCATTGTTTAATACTGCAAAGTTGTTTATATATATGTTTATACCATTTCACCTCCTATCTAAACAACTAATTCCTTTCATTTATTGGTACTGAATTACAAAAGTCTCATTGCATGAGATACAAAGAGAAGCATAAATCAAAAGAATGTACATGTACTTTACATTCAGGTCAACATAATAAAAATTAGACATTCTATTTTCCAGTTTGCCTATTTGCTTAGCTAAATGCTTTAAAGAATGCTGACAGTTCTCGTTACCCACTTCCCTTCTTTGTCTTTTTGGTGGCTTACCACAGATGACTATCATTTTACCTATAATGAAACTATTTGATGATGGGCTGTCATAAAATTATTCAAGTATATGATGTAAGCACTTTTGTAATTTTCAGTCTCTTATTCCAACAGGTTCCTGTTTCTTGTTGAGGAAAATGACAGAAGATGCAAGTTGCTCTACTAAGATTGGAGTCATTTCTTCAACATGAAACAAAGTCTTCATTGTCATTTAAGGGGTAAATATAGCATATAGAAGCCCAGGAAAACAGATGGAATGTAACAGGGACATGCCATCTAAGTCTTAAATCTAGGTGATAGTGTTTCCCAACATATAGGAACCTTCTTTATGAATGTACATTCTTCACTGGTACATTACAATCCATATTTAGTAAATTCAGAGAAAACCGGTATTAGCATACAGAAAGATCAGAGAGCTTGAAACAATTAGCTACGATGCATTTTTTTATATCCAGGTACTTCAATGGTAAATTAAAATGACAGAAACGTTAACCAAAGTGGGATGCCTGCTTACTCTTGGTAAATACAATGTAAAACCCAATCCAGCCCCTGTCAAAGTTAGTGGATGATTTGCCCTTCGGTTCTCACGGACTAGGATGAAAGCAAGCAGGCTTGTCTATGCTCCCAGTTCTACCAATTACTCAGGGTGTGTTTTAAACAATGTTAGTAAAATTCCAGCGAATGTCTGTCCGGATATTCTTATTTTAGATAAAATTATGTTTATTATGTTTAGATTATATCAAGTGAACTAAGATGTATTAAAAAAAAGTCCCCATTAATCTAAGAGTCAACACACAGAGAATTAAAATTTTTGTTTTGTATTGTCATATAATTACACTGGTATAGCGATTCTAGCAAATACCCTTTTGTGGACAAGACCTTAGAATTATATTTAGACCAGACTGAAAGAGGTGAGTCTGAAATTGAAAGAGCAGTGTCCCCCCAACACTGTACGAAGTTGGACCAAACCAGTTCAATATGTCAGTGCAACAGTTACTGCAAAAAAGCCAAACTATAAAGCTATAATGACTCAACAAATTAGAAGCTCTTTGAAAATGAAGACCACAACAATTATTACCTAACACTGGCACAGCACTTTATTATTTCTAGTACAAAGGATTGGATTCTCATACAAGTTCCCACTGAAGAAGAGTGGGAATGGAAGAAAATACCTTGAAACCTTCTCCAGTTTCCATGATGAAAAAATTCTTCTCATGGAACAGAGTATAGTATAATAGAGCAATTACATTTCAAAAGAAATGCTGCTGGTCTTTAAGTAAACTTAAATATGTGCCTATGTAGCCAGTATCTTTAAGGATCTGCCTCACTGCAATAGTGCCTCAGAAGGAAAAGGCAAGGGGCAAAAGGAGCAGAAGCCAGTAATTTATTCACAAAACTTACCTGGTTTCCCAAGTTTAATATTCAAATAGGGCAAAAAAAAAAAATCATCTTTGTGTAGAAATGCTTTATTGTTTTGTGGCTTTTACTATCCTTGTACATACACATACATATTTAATAGAGACCCAGGACTTCACTCTGCATTCTTGAAAACCAGAATCAATACTCTGAAAAGCTGTCACATGGAGTAAGCTAAAATCAAGATTAAAGAGACTAAATGCTTTGAAAATTTTTCCTCAGACTGTTGGTATCCACTCAAATATTCTTCAGCTTCCTGCTATCCCTTGCTCCCTCTGCAACAGTACAAGGGGAAAGTCCACCAAAATGAAATTTTAAATCCAAATAAAAAATCTAAAATAATAGGCACTGGATTAAGGCATACACAGTTCTATCTCTATTTCTCTTCTAATGCTGGTATACTTACTATTTACAGATTTTTAAGCCGATCATTCTGGCATTAGTTATGAGTAAAGAAAAACCCCAAACTATTTTCAGGAACATGGACAAAAAATTCTTGGACAGATGCTCAACTTCTTCCTCTCAAGTCAGACAAACAAATCTGTTTGTCCTCTCCTGACTTCTGCTTTCTACAAAGCAAATGCAAAAACTCACAAACTTACTGAATTACTGTAATTGTTCAGGAGTTAGACAGTTTAGCTATTTAGTGGTCTGGTGATCTATTTTGCCATCAGAATCACTGAATGCCTTCATTTTCTCCCATCCTTTGCTTGCCATATAAATAGGCCTTCTGTCTACCAAGTAGCATTAGATATACCATGTGATGCTGATGTCTAGTTTACTACACTCATAACCTCTTCTTCACAATGACCTCACAGTAATAACAGCTTTTGTTTTCACATGAGATAAGCTGACATAAAATTACTTCAGCAAAGTATTTATTTGTTATATTATTTTCCTTTTTATAATGAAAATAATTACACGTGGAGTGTTTTTAAGGACTTCAACTACAGAAGATGGAATTACCTGTTATTTTGGGGGGGAGGGGGTGCAGAGCACATAAATAAATTCCTTCTGACAAAACCTCTGGTGAATGTTTAATCAGATAATACATATTCATACTTAAAATGCCTCTTTCCTAAACCAGGAGAAAGCACAGCAGGATTTTCAGGATACGAATGTGACAAGCTACATAGAGACCGCCATTTTACACACTACCATCATGCACTTCTCCATCTGTAAATCCCCCTAATTCTTTGTCCTCCTCCTTTTTCTTTTTCTTCAAGAGTATAGCTTCTGTTCTTCATCCACACACAGTTCTAAGAGTAAAACCAGTCATTGAAAACTACTGAAGGCGATTTCCATTTTCTTTTTCCTCTTGTCTTCTTGGGCAGAAGGAAGAAGAGAGTTTCAGTTGACCGGCTAATTAGTAGGTATTTCAGTTTTGACTCTTACCCTGAAAGATTAAACAAGTACTATCCCTCTCTGTCTGGCAATAAGCAGGGTTAAAGGGATATCAGCAGTTGCTGGGATGAAAAGAAAGAAAATGCACGATATGTTTCATCAGAGAAGCGCATCTGGCATATAACACCCAGGCGTAACACTCTGGATGTATGCAAAAGAGAAGGAAAGGAAATGTGCACCTAATGAATCTGTGATAAACAGTTGTGCCACAGTGTATCCACCAGCAGCCTAAGAGTCATTTTTAGTCTTATAGTTTATAGTTGTAAATAGTAAGATTACAGTTACAAAATAAAAACTAGTTGGAAATCCATATCACCCATTAAATCAAAACTTTGCCTTAAAAAGTGAACCACTTTACCAAGTGAATCCATGAACACATGTGACCATTCACCAAATATCTCCCTTCTTCCTCATTTGCACTCTCCTGCTACCATTACTCCACTAATCATTGCACATTTCACTTAGGCTTTCAGCACTATCAGTGATCTTAATGTTGTCTGACTGACACCCACCCTCAAAATTGTCTTTTATTATTTCAACTCTGAGAGTGGCAATATGTGTTCACACAAGGCAACATGTTAGATATAAAGAGAATAGTATCTGACTGAAGAATCAAATTTTTGTGAAACTAAATATTATTACAACAGCCACATATTGGTATTTCTTAGCCTTTATGTGTTTCTCTGCAACCTGAACTTCTGTCAGTAGTACCTGTTATTAACAATATATGATATTGCATGTATATATATTCTTTAATCTTTTCCTTCCCTAGTTAATTTTTTACAACCAGGAAGGGTTTTGGTGATTTTGTTTGTTTGTTTGTTTGTTTTGTTCCTAGGTACCTAAGACACTTCCAGTTTGAATCCAGGGCCATGATTATGTAGCAAATCTGACCCGACATCAGGTCTGGACCACTGCTCTTACTTTTGTTGCTATTCTTGAGTGGGAAGCACATCGATCAGAAACAAAGCTTTCTATGGGGAGATCCTTTACCTCTATTTTCTGTGAGATACCATAAGTACTACTGGACATACGTATTCTTGGACTACATAGTCAACTGTTTTAAAATACAGATCATGCAATTTCTTTTTACTGAAAATGGCACAACTGTGGAGAGTTGCCACTGAGTTGCTACCAGTTTCTTTCAGCTTTCCCTGCATTTTGTAACCTCAATTCATCAGCTAGAGTACTCCAGCACTAATGGGAATGACCCATTCAGAGTCTGACTTCAAGTCAATATTGTTGTTCCTGTTCTACCTCAGTTCAGTTAGCCAAGAAATCAGGTGACCTCATACATATTAAATGAAATGTTTAAGCCTGGCTCCACACAAAACTGCAAAATGTCACCTGAGTTTACACATGTTCTGCCTATTCAAATTATCCGAGAAATCTGTCCATTCACACCCAGTCCTCCTTGAAGACTCACTGCCATAAAGAGAGACTGATAAAGTTTCTCATTTTCACAGCATCCTAAAGACCAAGCAATTTTGGTACTCTGAAAAATGAGTAACAGTGACTTTGCAGTTCCCTTCCCTGCATTCCTTGGACAACTTTTGCCTTACTCTACCGGGATGATCAAAGTCTTCATCTACATATGGATTCCTTCTCTCCAATGTATACATTAGAAACACCAAAGCTCTTCCAAGAACAAATCTGGAACATGAAGTAGAAAATAATCTTATTCAATTATTAGAAGGACTTGCTAGATCACTCCTACTTGATCTTCTTTGGTATATTTCAAATTATTTCTGGTAACAGTTCACAATAAACAACATGCTTATATATGCAGGAGGCTGAACAAGTGATTGTGACCTCCAGGTAGTACAGTGATTTTGTACAATATATCAAACCCTCACAGTCTAACAAATGTGAGTCACTAACACCTTAGATTTCTTTTAAGAAAATGAGGAAAGAGGGTGAAACAAGTTGAAGCTCGTTTCACCTGCAAGCTAACCTAATGACTCACTGTTCATTTGAAACCACTTCCTAAAGAATTCCATAAATCTGAAGTTGGTGGTCTAATCATATCAAGTTTTGAAACTAGTATCTTCCCTGCTTCTGAAAGACTGATGTCATTTTACATGAATTACACACAAAGTAGTATTATTAATTGTTTTTTCCTCAAATTGAGAGATTACTTCCAAAGAAAATCTTTTGAGTTCACAGAACATACGCTGACACAATGCAACACTGCATCAATATACAGGAAAGGGGAGATGAAAAATACCTTGTTTTACATCTTGAATCTAGTCCAGTCCACCTTAATTTCAACCAGTCTTTCAAAGTTCTTGTATACTCAGTTAGGAAGACACACCATTGACAACATAACCCTTATTTCAACTATGCAATTAGGATTGATTAAGAGATAAGTGACCTTATTGAATACTTTGTTGTTAGTGCATTTTCTTTATCGAAGATCTCATCAGTGATTTTACTGAATGCTTCCTCCCTTCAAAGGGGATGTCTTGCACAACATGTATTATTATAGTCTAACAGTAGAAGTTTTTACATAAAATCATCCAACTTTTATAACAGAAGTTACTTCAAACTACATGATGGGAAAAATCAGAAAAGTTTTGGAGGGAGGAGGAGACAGGAAGAGAAAGAAAGTGAGAGGAAGTGAGAAGGAGACAGACAATTTCTTAACCAGAAAACCATGACTCCTGAATACAAGAAAACAAGCAAGTAAGTAATTCCCTTAAAAAATTTTTATGTGACGCGTTATTTGAACTGACCAACAAACTATTGCTAAACTCACTAAAAGATCTTTAGGCAGAATCTCCTGCACGGAAAATGATTTTCTCTCCTCTATTCCTGATGACAAAAGGCAAGTGATGGTGCCCACTCAAGTCAATAAGACTTTTTTCCTGTTCTTTCTCCCAGTGCACAAGCCAGCAGACTTGCTGAGGAACTCAGTGTTCACTCTTTTGTCACCATTTCCCTTTCTACATCCAAAGAAAATGTGAAATTGCACTAAGAGAAATAACTGAGTCCTAGTACATGCAAAGTATTTAATATAAAAGTCTAATCAGACTATATAATGGGCCTTATCTTGAAGTCTGTGCTCTCGTTAAGTTTTGTAATTTCTAAGGTAAAGTTGATGTGACTTAAAGAGAATACAGCACAAACAAGGACTTTAAGGATTAGACCTAATATAATAATAGATTATACTATCTTATAATGCATACAATTTATTGTATTATGAAGGGTCTCAGGGTCTGTGCATCCACGTGATTCAGAAATCTACAAGACTGGGCATTTTCTGGTGACATGGTTTAATTTGGAAATACCAGGTCACTCTGAAGAGTCTTCATACATCAGGTAAAATTTCTGGCTAAAGAGAATAATTCCCAAGACCAGAAAATAGCTCACTCATTAGGATACTCATCTGCACTGCGGGAGATGTGGCTTCAACATGCTCCACGTTCTGCCTGATATTCTTTTCTAGTTATGTTATAGTTTGCATACTTAATCACATGGTCACTGGCCAGCATTTTCACAGTCTGATGATTTGGACAATTGCCTAGGAAGTAGGGTCCCATGTAAAAGTTCCCATTCTGTCGAATTCTTCAGAAAGACTTCAAGCTGGTGGAATACCTGAGTGAATGCATTGGCCAACGAGGTCTTTATGGATACATCTTCCTTTATTTTTTCTTCCTGCAGAAAATTTTCAGAAATTCCTTCTTATACGCAGATATTCAGACAATGCAATGCCAAAACTTGAAGCTTATTTTGGACAGGAGTTTCCTCTGCAGTCTAGTGCCATATGAAACACTACACAGCACCATCACCTTCGAAAAGCAAAGCCACAGGCAATCTTGTTTTCAGGGACCTAATTCAAGACAGGACACAAATGATTGAGCCTCAAATCTTCAGCACATCATACATTTGGTCTAACAATTTTCCACAGCTCTACAAATCCACTTGGAACAATAGGGATATATGTTTTTTCTTTCTGCTTCCACCAGTAGATATAATGCCCTCTTGTATGTCTTCAAGGTTGAGGCCAGAAATTCCCTGCTTTCCTTGCCTTTTCCCCATCCTTGAAAAGGAAAAGTAAGAGAGATCTTTGGGTTCCTTTGTCCCTCAGCGCATGGTCAGATGGGCCAAGACACTTTGCTTTTAATACACATCCAAGGGTTTTAAACTCCATTTTAATGCATCTATAATTTCACAACTCTCAGAATTTCTGTTTCAGTCCTGTCAGCAGATATGGGGTAAGTACTTCTGCATTTTTTAAAATTATTTTCACCTGGTTTATGTTTTCAAGCTCATCTTTCAAACAGAGAATAAGAAACATAATATACAGGTACTTCTAATGAAAACAGAGAACTGTGTATTCATCAAATGAATCTAGATGCTGGCTTCACAAATATACACATACACTATCAATGTTTCATTTGGCATTTATTATATAGCATAAAAACAGTGTAAAATAGATGAGAATTTTGCCTGGGAAATGAATTGAAAACTCAGGTATCTAAGGGTCCTCGCAATCCAGGAGTCAAATACAGAAAGAAAAATATTAACATGTTTTTTCTAGCATCTTGTGTCTTCTTTTCTTTTTTATTTCTGCAGAATTGTGTAGACTTCTACCCTTCTGTGTAGAACAATCTTCCACATCCACACCTCTCTCACTGCTTAGTTTGGCAAGATTATGCAATGGAAAGAGACATTCACATCACCAGAAGAGCCCTGCATAATGTAGCAACAAAAAGAATTTCCACTCTCTGCTGAATGAAGTGCCAAAAAGGTTAGTTAGAGGAGTACTTATGTCTCATTTCTCATGCAACTCCAATCATTATAATGAAGGCATATGAATTTTAAGGGACAATAACCTACATAAAAGGCATTTTCACAAAGATATCCAGCTCTTACTAACTCCTTTAAAATCAGCAGGGATGCCTCAAGAACAAGATTTACAGATCAATATAAATTTACAGATTGCTTGTCATACTTGTCAGTCATTTTTGCCCCAATGGAAAAACAACTTCAGAAACTCTAGTTTTAGCATTTACAAGTATACTACATTCATGAAGCATTCACTCTCTAGAGCCACCTTTGATACTAAAAAACTGTAACTTACAGGAAGGAAACTTAAAGGATTAAGACTTGCAACTGGATGAGATTCCTCTAGAAAAGGCAGAAAAGACATGATATCTATTTAAACCTACCACCTTAAAGGACAACCAACCAAATTATTTTCCATTAAGTCAGGAAAGTTTAGCAAGTAACAATTGAACTTAAATCTGTTTCTTCTGTCTAAGACATTGTTCTCATATGTGGTTTTTAAGAACTCAAATGGCAGCAAGTTAACCTTAATTGTTCCTTGTTTAGCTCACACCATTTAAATAACTAACACATCTGGTTTTATAGATATAACATCTTTATACGTTCTCCCTCCACCCCTGCATTGGGAGGAAGAAGGGCATTTGTCTACTAATTTTTCTCTGTACATGGGAAATGTTATTCATCACATAGAACATGGATGCAATTAAGTAACCATATTGAGTGCTGCTGTTCTGTTTCTTAAAGCACAAAGTTAACTTGAGTTGACTTTGTCGTTAGAAAAGAGACGTGGTTCTTTCAACAAAGCTGGCAAAATTCAACTGAAATTTGCTGTGCCCGGTGATGCACACAATGGCAGACAGATTTAGAAAAATGAGAGAATCAAAGATTAAAAAGAATGATAAGCACTTGAAAAAACAGGACTTACAAAGTGAAGCTCAGTGAACCAGGCATCTTTATTCTAAGAAGAAAAGATTGAGGAGACATTATCACAACTGCATATACATTTGAAGATGGGTATTAAGACAGCAGTCGTCCAATTTTGCCATGCTCACACGGCAGGACATGGCAGGCTTTTACCCCATGGGGTAAATTAACCGCATGGGGTTAATTTTCAGAACAGGAACATTTGGTTGGTTAGGTCTTATGAAAGCTTGCTGAGCATAAAGAAAAATAAGCACTAAAACAGGTTACCTAATAAGGCTGTGGAATTCACGTTATTTTTAATTTTAAAAAATGAGGATAAATAAGCATCTCTCAGGGATAAGGTATGTATTGTGTACTTAGTGTCCAGCCAGAGCAGAAGGCAGGAGGAGTCAAGATGATCAGGTATGGTTGATAATGTTCCTAGGTATTTTATTTCCTTGTAAAGGTTGGGGTTTTTCCCTTTCCCTGGTACACCTAGGGTTTTTTTACAGTTCAGGAATTTAAAAATATCAACTGTGGCTAAATTAAATTTCCCTTTTAGAACAGGAAAGTAATACACATGTCCCCAGGCCATTTATTTTTTTCCCTCTCAGAAGTAAATTAATTTGTCTACAAACTAGAGTAAATGTAAAATTGGTCCTTGAAGAAATCCAACATTTTTATTCCTAAGACCCTTGGCAGAACAAAGCAGGCTCATTAAACTTACTGTGAAGTTAAAACTCATTGAAATCTTATATACAAGCTTTACTCAAATTGTACGTGTAGGCTTGTTGGTTTTGATACTATTCTTTAAAAATAACTGCCTTTTTTCCTCATTCAGCTGAACTGTTGTTCCCTAGAGACTTTCCTTTAAAACTGTAAGCTATTAAAATGGCTGTTATCTGTATGGCCTTCCAGGCTATCAAGACATTACTTTCAATTAAATTATTTTTCTAAAAAGCAAAGTTCCCTAGTCACAAAAGAAATGGGGTGCAAACCAACCATAAACAAGTACAATCACTTGTCCCTCCCTGTGTCCCTCTCCACAACAAGTCAATCTACATTTTAGAGTCAATGTTTGTCCAAAAAATTTCACGGATTGATTATTTCACAGAATCATAGAATGGTTTAGGTTGGAAAGGACCCTGAAGATCAGCGAGTTCCAACCCCCTTGCCATAGGCAGGGACACCTCCCACTAGACCAGGTTGCTCAAGGCCACATCCAGTCTGGCCTTAAATAGCTCAACAACCTCTCTGGGCAACCTGTTCCAGTGCCTTACCACCATTAAAGTGAAAAACTTCTTCCTAATGTTTAATCTAAACCTGCCCTCTTCCAGTTTAAAGCCATTTCTCCTCGTCCTATTGCTACATGCCCAAGTAAAAAGTCCTTCCCCAGCTCTCCTGTAGGCCCCCTTTAGGTACTGGAAGGCCACAATAAGATCCCCCCGGAGCCTTCTCTTCCCCAGGCTGAACAGCCCCAACTCTCTCAGCCTCTCCTCATAGGAGAGATGCTTCAGCCTTCAGATCATCCTCATGGCCCTCCTCTGGACCCGCTCCAATTTCCTTCTAAGCAAAGGCAAACTCCAGCATTGTTGCCATGGAGAACAACGGAAAACTTCCTGAGAGGCACTTCCTATGAAGAAAATGCATTGGACAAAAAAGCTTCTTGTAAAAATTCTAGTTAAGAGAAAAAAACACCCCAAAATTATAATCATCAAGACAAAATAACTCTGATTCCGAGTTCTTTAATGAGAAAAACAATTCATCGAACATATGATTGTACTGAACATATGATAGTACTGAAGAAGAATAAAAGAGAAGAGGATATGGCCAAGAGGTGGAACTATAATCTATGCCACAGAAGAAAGAGAGATATGTCATATCTCTTTTGACATATGAGATATGTCAAGAAAAGTGGGAGGATCAAGGTTCTGAAGTACGTCCACCATGAAACTTGTGTACAAAACAACATGAGATAGAGGAGGCTACCTCACCAACTTTTATCTATCTTTTGTTTTGCTCATATTTTTTAAATATATGCAATTCTAAAATCCCTCAGTTTTGTAAATCCTGCTCATTGGGGTACTTAAAATAACTCTGTAATGTTTTGTGGCCTGGAGTCACCAATATCTATTCTCAACTATAATTCTCTTTTAATTCAGATTTTGCCAAGAATACATGCCAGCACATTAGAAAACTGTTAAACAAATCACTTCAGGGGAAGTTACTTCTTAAAATACAGTGCTCAGCCTCAGGTAATCACAAGGTGCTGCGGCTGTCATGGCTACAGACTATTAAGGATATAACACTGTATCAACTGTTTTCATTCTTGGAGAGGCCCCAAAAGGTGGTATTAGGCAACAGCTTTTCTATCTAGAAAGCTCATATGCTGCATAATGCAGAGTACTCCAGTCCTCTTTGATCTAGTGTGTATATGAGTCACTGTGGTGCTGAGGCCAAGTACCAGTGTAAAATCCCCCAGCCCTTCCCCTGCTATTTCAGTTGGATATTGCGCTCTTCGCTTTCTGTCCCAGAGAGTGCAGTTTGTGCAGACTGGCTGGGTGATTTTAAACACCTGCTGCACATCGCTGTAGATTCATTGTATTTCAGTGGCAGGTGAAAGGAATTGTGCACTTCAACCTAATTGTATGTACAAGTGATACACTATAGCTTTCTAAAGATACGGACGAGAGGTTTTTGAAGTATTCTAAGAATCTTCTGAGCAAAGGGAAAAAGGTACTGTAAAATTAATTCTTTATTAATATGGCATGTTCTATATCCTTAGAATATCCTTACCAGGAGTTTGAAATAAGCATAGGAATACTGTGCAAAGTCACAGAGCCACTTGAAAATTTTTGAAAAGGCATTCTGAGAGTCCTATACTTTACTACTGCAATGCTAGTGTCAATGGTTTGTAGACAATGTGCAATTTAAAGAATAAAATCAAGCAATACTTTTTCTGTTGAATAGTCTACTTCTACTCAACTTTGCTGAGCTAAGTTATAAAGGCCTGTTAGAAAAGACCATTTTGCTTCCTGGATTATAACTTCGCACAAGGAAGAAGTGTATCTCAAACACACTGTAAACCTGCTAGATATTACAAAAACTCGCCAAACCAAAAATTGCATCACAAATTTTCAAACTCACAGATGTTGAATTGTATCCCACAAGTGGGATACAATGCTATACATATATTATACAATGCTATACATATATATACACATATATTACAGTGCTATATTTTGTGGTATGGAGTAAACAATCACATACTTAGATGCTCAGAAGATACTAAAATGTATGCAAGTCAGGAAGACTGAGAAAAAAGGGAATATGACACAGTTAATTTTTTTTTCTGTGCTCCTCTCCAATGAATTTAATGGCATTAGTTTGCATTTAATCCATGCTAATAGAGCAGAAAGCAGTTTACTGTCTGAGATAGACATGGATTGGATTAACTCACTTTATTTAGAAGCAAATATAGTCTTAAAATTGCTGATATTTTTTCTGTTAAACTATCATATACTGTCTCTATCAGCACAAAATTAAAACAGAAAAAAAAATAATTTATGTTTCCATAAGGACATTTTACAAACTTCTGTTAGTTTCTTTTCTGTATTTAATTGGTATCTCAATATTAGAGAGGGAGAGAGCCTGCAGAAATAAACTGGAGCATTTTAATAACACATCTGCACTACAAAAAGGGATGCTTTTTAGTAACGTGTTAACCAGTGCATTAGAATACAGCAGGAACAAGACAGTCCACTTCTAAGAAGTGTTAATGGGTAGAGAACAAATCTCTACCCCACAATCATCCCACCTAAAGAAGGCCTCTAAACTAAAAGCATACTTCCCAGTGGGTTCCCTGTCATTCCATACAGTCAAGAGACATATGTTTCTAATAGCTGAATAACCTCCTGGTAGTGCAAACTCCTCTTCATTGATCACGTGAGCAAGTTCTAGCTTAGTTGCCTCAATGTACCCTACCTTCTACCTAACCTTCTAACTCAATTTCATCTTCACCAGATATGCGTATTTAAATGCCAACATGCCTCATCTACATTAGAATTTGAAAATGTGCTAACTGGTACGTCCACATGAATATATACTCCACAGAACAATTCCTTCCTCTTCCCAACTAGACTTCTAATGTGCTCATGTGCCCATACACACAGAAGGAGAGAATAAGAAGGAAAAAAAAGCGCTCGAACAAATCTTTTCTGTTTCCTAAGGAAGCAGTTGTTTTCCTGGGGATAAGTTAGGAACTTTTGGCTTAATCAGATTTTCACAGATTACCATATTTGGAGGAAAACAGAGCATTATAATCAGAGACTCACCATCTCAGGTCATTCAGCTGAGTCACAGTACATCATTAACTACTACTTCTCTAGAAATGAAGCATTGGGAAGAAAAGACATTGTGTGGTACCACGCAAGTTTTCCTGGCATGAGAACAGACTTTCCATATTACCCACAAGTGATAAAATCACAGGTAGTCATACAGGTTATTTCAAACCACTGGTGATAAAATCTTGACATATCATCATGTCTTTCTGCACCAGAACTATGCCATAAAACAGAGGTACATTCTATCATGGGAAAATCCCTATCTCAAAATGACTCTTCATGCCCTTGGTAGTCCTTTCACTGAATGTCTGATACAACTCTAATTTCTGTTCTTCTTCCATAAGGAGAAGGTAGTGGTTACCTTTGTCTTTGTGAAGGCAAACTTTCACCAACTTCCCCCCAACACACAAACTCCAACTGTTTAGTATTTTTAAAGGTACTTTTAAATTAGTTAATTACTTATTCTCCTCTGTAGGTCTTAAAAACCAATTTTCTCTAAAGAGGAAGTAGGAGGTATCAATCTCAGTATCTTGTTCTCAATACTTCTGTAAAGCAAGTAATTTATTGCATTATTTGCACGGAAACTTCCTCTGTATCACTTGTTTCTTTTGACCAGAGGTAACAGCTTGCCAGTTTTGTACTTTCTTTTTCATTAGAACACTAAAGATCTTATATGCTAACATGAATTGGTCGAGTCAAGCGAACTGAAAATTATCTCCCTATATATGACTACAACAAGGTCCCATCAGTATGGTAAGTGACTAGGATAAAGATGTTTAAACTACTACTACGTTGAAACAGTTAACACTTGGGAATTTTACTGTGCCTGCCTTATTAAAGTACAGAACATAACACAATTTTGTAATGTTCCACACCTGGCTGATCTTTGCCACCTTGATGAATCCATGAGAAAGCTGAGTAGGTTTTGCAATGTTGCTATTAAAGCATGAAAGGGCTGACTGAATATTGCACTGAGACACCTCCCAAATTTTGGCAAGATTTCAGGTTCACGTTTGGGAGTCATGTCCACAGGCATGAGCCACTTCAGCAATGTAAGCGTGAAGTTAATATTCATGCTTTTGCCTGTTAATTCTGACAGCCCATGTCCACCTTTCTGAGTTCTACCAAGATCTAAAGAGATAGAGAATGCTGATCCCTCCCTTAATGTTCTTTCAGTGTCCTTTCACACTGACATTTCATTGAAATACATATTCAACAGATACTGTTTCACTAATAATCTATCACTGTAGTCCATCTTTTTCCAGTACACTTAAACTGTTTCAGTATTTCCCATTTGCTTTGAACCAGACCAAAATGACCATTTCTGGGGGTGAGTAAAGAAAGTCAAGAGAAAAGCGACACTTGCCAGCATGCTTATCCCATTCCTGGGCCACGTTGTCTGCAGTCACCATAATACATCTGCTCCTGAGTTTAAAAGTGTTTCTAGAACAGCAAGTTCCAGGTCATAAATTATTATCTGAATAGAGAAGAACAGAAGACAGTATGACTAGGGACCATCTCTTGTCCTTAGTATCTCTTAGCTGTCTCATAACAAGATCAGATACTTTTCCTTGAAATATCTATGATCTTAAGCTAAATCCTGAATAGGGAAAACAGGGCACAGGTGCATTCTGAGCAGCTGTCTGCTGAAATGATTGCCCAATCCTTAACTCTGTAAAAACAGTACATTGTACTACATTGCACTGTTACGATCTTCTACAGCACTTAATGCTCCCACATGGTAAAAGTGAATGGTTGTGAAAAATCACCTTCATATGACTAAACTATGAAGCAGCAGGTGTACTGTTTATATTGCGGAGTTCTGTGTCAAAAACTGTAGAACACTTTTGATTGATGTCAATGCTGACTATTCAGCCACTGAAAAGACTGATCTGTCCTTCAGAAACTTTGCATTTACTGGTTATTCAAGTCACTAGTTATTGAAGTCACCAGTTACTCAAGACACTGACCATTAAGAACTACACTCCAGCATGTCAAAACCCATACTGCCAGTAACATTCAGAGAGATTACACGGCTCAGGAAACAGAACCATAATCTCCAGAAAGTAAAGGAAAACACAGAGGCTACGTCTATAAGCTTGACAGCTGACATAAGTGCAATCCGCAGGTCCCTTGACAAAATGCAGAACACACTGCAAAACATTTCCATAGGAGTATGCCAATGCAGCAGTGGCAACGAGTGTACTTAGTGCTGATATTGGTGCCATGCAAGTCAACCAGTGGAACTGGACTGCACTCAACCAATAATTTGATTACATCATTGAGGACACAGATGGATGAGGACACGATGTACAGTTTATCCCTCCTCTGGAGACTTCGAGTGTGAGTGAGATCACTGATTACATCCAGACTGGAGACACTGAGGCAGAAGTGCAGTGTAAACATCTGTAGACTAAAAAACTCCAGGCAAAAAATTTCTATGCCTGAAACTGGGGTCCATCACCCAAAATCATATTTGGTAGGCAGTCTTATTTGGTAGGCAAATGAAGCAAGCTGCCAGGTGACCAGATGCATGTCCTTAAACAAGGTTTTACACAGAGTGCTTTTTCTGTGTTTTGACTTCTTCTGGTTTTAAATATTTTGTTTTCAAAGACTACAAATTCTTTAATAAAGAAATCTTTATATACAGATATTTCATTCATAGACTTAGTATAGGAAGTCATTATCATTATGGCCATTACAAGGAAGGGGAAAAGGAAGCAGAGAGAAGTGACTTGATGTTTCCCCAACAAGGTAGCAACAATGCCAGGAACAGAACCAGGTCATCTGCTTTGCTGACCAGGCCTCACTGCCTGCCAGATGTGGAAACTGAAAAGGAACAGAAACAAAGAGACAACCTGACTACAGCAACAAATAAGAACAGCTAACCGGAGGTTTAGAAAGAGCATAAACCTGCCAGAGTCAAAGAAAATTCTTTTATGCCTAAATTTCTTTCTGTGCAGCGGTATGAACCCAACCAACCACCTACAGTAGTTTCATAGAAGTAAGGGTTTCTTGGTTGTATAGAAGTGCCAATTGCATTTGTGTGTGTCTGTTACTTAGGAATAAGGCATCCTTCTGTAGCACCTTGTAGGAGACTGATGGAGAGGAGAAGAATCCTACCTAAGAATTAGTAACACTGAATCCCAAATACTATATATGAATGAAAATTCATGCCATGCACATGATAATGGGCTACTAGCTTTGGAAAATATTGCCAAAGTACCTAAGCTGGTCTGAAACAAAGTAGAAGGAAAAGGCAGACAGGAAATAAATATTACTTGAGATGCAGAAGAGACTTGAGGAAAGAGGACAACACTGTTCAGGGAGCAATAAGCAGCAGAAATAGGCAGATTTTTTTTATCTGGTCTTGTTTTGCTCCAAAACGTAAAGCTCAGAATAGCAACATGGTCTAAATTCAATTCAAGGATGCTCAGCTTCTTTCTGCAAAATTGTCTTGCCCATATAGTTTTAGAAGCCTTGTGGTTGTTTTTTTTTTAATTAGCTAACAGCAATTAGCTATTTCCTAAGTCACTGAGATTTAGGCAGCAAGAAGTTACCAAATAAATATAAACAACTTTCTTCATGTAGTGTTTCCCCTACAACTCCCTAGAAGGAGAAAGTCAAAACAAAGCAGAAGTGGTGCAGAAAACCAGAACAATGGAAACAATCAGTCCTGGTAGTCTTTCTATTTGAGTGAGATGTGTTCAACTCAGTGCAGAAGATGGTAATCATTACACCCATCACCCGGAACAGCACACCAACAAGAGCACATTACTGACACAACAAAATTGGTGTGTCCCCCACCCCGCCACTTTTATTACTAATTAGATATACGTTAGTTTATAGACCAAGTAGCCAAATACAAGCAGTTAAAATGGCATAAATCACTTTTTAAGTGTGCCCATTCTTACAACGTTTAAAGGAACAGGTCCTGCAGTTCACTTGAATTTACCATTTTGTCCATCAAGCCACATGTGTTACACCAGATGCCAATGTTTCTGCCGAGAACAGCAGAGCAATTTGGACAATTGACTTGATCAAACACAGTTCAGAGGGAAAGAAACATTAAAATTAGTAACATGTAAAACAAGTTATAGAGAGACACATAATGGGATGTTTTATGCTGAAAAACTCATAACTTAAAAATATAATACAGTGGGATTTGAAACCCAAGGGAATCAAGCAATGTTTTCTCAGTGACACAAAGCTCCTATTTGTTTCTAGCAATGAAACAGGAGGAAAAAAAAATGAGGTTTTAAAACTCTGACACAAATATTTATCCAAAATGTGTTACTGAACCACATGCAAGTTTTGCCTACCCCAGACACTGAACACGTAGAGAACAATGCAGGAAATTCCATATCCCACTGAGGGAGGATAAAACATTTTAGTATTGTTTTTTCCCTTTTTCCCCACCCCCTTCTGTAGTGGCAGCTGTTCGAAGCTCACAAAGTTGCAATTTTAAAGTAAAAGTTAGGGTGTTGAATTGTAATTGACAGAAAACATGGAATACGTCTTTCATCAGTGTGATTTTACCTACCTATATATATGTGTGCATGCATTCACTGACAGACAGTCTGCTGAACTTCAGTTCTCCCAGCATATCAAGCATTACATTTCAGTGTCTGCCCACCCTGGAACATCTACAGCTTAAGCACCTGAGTGCCACAATTACACTGAGAAATTAGGGTCCTGCAAAAGTATCCATTCAGGAAAAAGGGTCTGCCAGCAGGATTTTCAGGATTCGTCCCCTAGACTGATTTTCTTTTAAAGATAACATGCTCTGTTTTCAATCTCAGCTTAATCCTTTAGAGTACATGGGGAGACTCTCTTTTTCTGATAAGAATGTTACAGTTCTCCCTTATTTTGCCTTCTAGCAAATCGCTTTATCTCTTGCTCCACAAGATGTATTGTATTGGAAATCTAAATGGCATTATATGATATGACTAATCCATCAGTCCTGTCTTTTTCCATTAGTCTAGTTGTCTAGATATTGAAAAAAATGAAAACTGGAAGGCTTTTCTATAGTCTGAAAAAAAAAAGTTTGAGATAAATTTCTCCATAAGCCATACCAATAGAAAGTATTCCGAAAAGTATTATCTACTTGAGTAATTTCAGAAATACACATCATAACACCTGCAGAATTATAGGCATTTTTTGTATTGCTTATATATTTTTATTATTGATCGCCTTCAAGATAAATACAAAGAAATAAGCAACTTTATTTCTCATTTTATTTTGATAAAAATAATTAAAATGTAACTTCAGCTCACTCAAGGAAAGGTGAAGCAACTGAGAATGTTCAATAGATGTATATGTGATATAAGAGGTATAGTTAAAACTTTTCACAACCCTTTTCTATTTCAGTAAGCAGTTACACATGTAAAAATATTAACAGGTTTTAGGAAAAGCTATCAGAGACTATGACACAAAAAAAAAAATAATAAAACAGCTGATTGAGCCCTTAAAAATGACAGGGTTCAATTTAAAAAACCAAAACCCATACTAATTAAGATTAAATAACAAAAGAGTTGTGACAGCTTCTCCTTTTGAACTCTAAAAAATACATAGTATCTCTGAAGTGGTAAATACTTTGTCAGTTGTATCCTGCTCCCTTTACTCATATGTAATCACATATTATCTTCACAAAATATTCTAGTGGAGTCAATGGCATGTCTTCTGAGGTGAGATGCTACTCAACACGGGTATGTGTAAATTACCTGATTCTCTGGAGGTGAGAGAAAAGCCCTTGAAATGTTAACAGCAGTCTTCACATGAGATTCTATTTTTCATTTCAGTCTAGCTAACTGGATGCAATTCAGTAATACTTTTCTATTGCATATATCAAGAAATTACAAATGTTAATCAACACTCTTACATTCAAAGCCCTTACTGGACAAACGCATTTCAAAAGACACAGCTGTCATGCCAGAAACTGATGCAATGCCTCGGCTGTACTTGCTTTTTGCAATTATAAACTTATAAAATAAAACAAAAAAAAGTAACATAATTTTCAGAGAAGTCTTGGATGAAACAAAGATTGTTCTAAATGCTGATGTCACAACTATGAAATTTTGTTAATAAGTATTATTCCAAGATCTAAAAAATACCCAAGAAAGATCAAAGTTTCCATTTAATTTTTAGCAAGCACTTTAAAATTTCATGGTTTGTATTTCTAATCACATTGTCACCTGTTACATATACTAAAAATCTGTATTTGTACATTCATTTGTATTTTTACGCAATATGTTATTTCACTGCCTTGTTTCATTAAATTGATATTTATGTCTATATACAAAAAAATGCATATGGATTTTTTTTTTAAAAAAAAAACAAACAAACAACAACTCCTGGCTTGAATTTTTCAATTGTCTACTTAGCATATTATCTGTCACTATTTACAGGCATTATAAAAACATGCACATTAAAAAAGAATACTGCCCCAGCTCACTCATCAATGTTTTAACAAAATCTAAACCTTCAAATATTTCTGAATTACTAATAATTCTATACAATGTGGGGGGTTTTTTTCCACCTGCCTTTTCTATCACAAAATTTTCAAAATGAAGGAATAAACAGAGATCGAGCCTCCTGCTTGCAATATAAAAGCTGATTACTGGGAAGAACTCAAAAGAAAAGGAATTTATTCAGACTGAAAGCATTAAAAGCAATTCAAACTTCCTAGATTACATCATTGGAAGTAGTATGTAATTTGTTCCAATTGATGTCATTTGCTCACATAAAGCCATTATTTTACAAAGCACCTTCGCATATTTATACTTTCCTTCCTCCTAACATGGCGATCAGACTTACTTGCACCTGACACATGAAACACGTGGGAAAGACAATGCAAAAGAACCAAGTCTGACAAATGTATTTTGCCCAAACCAAACTAACATTAAAAGATAAAATCCTGCATTACATGTATCTTTAAGCATCCCCTTGTAACTGAAAACATTGAAAGAATTCTCCACGTACTGTTCATACAATGACCTTGGATAACTTAGATCTGTTCTTGAGGGATTTGCAACTCTTTTCCTGAATGGATGCAAGATGAGGTAATGCCATTCAAAAGGGGCTGAGCAGTGAAACGTTACATGTAGAACTCAAATATCTTGGCCCCAGTTCTAACCTTGTAATCATATTTAACTGGGTTAATGGAATTTCTCAACTTCCACTACTTGTTTCTTTGCTTCTAGATTTAAAGAGTGCCAGTTCCATATGGATAATAAACTAACAGACAGCATTTCAAATTAACACTACAAAAACATTCAACTGCAAGAAACAGATTTGTGCTGCTCATCTACACTGTGGCTGGTAAACTGCAGTGTGATATTCCCTGTGCCCTGCTTACTGTATTATGGTAAGGGTAGGCCCTTGCTGTTTCACCACATCGGTAAGACAGCCACTCAACTGCAAGTAATGTTTTTCATTACCTAATGATATTCCTTTTTTAAAGTGCTTTAAACAATAGAATCTGTCTGAAGCACAGGATAATAACTTGTTTAAAATTACTCTGGGGTCAATTAAAATCAAGCAACTTCATTGCATGCCTTTAGAACTGAATGAAGTTGTGAAAAAATATTTTCTATATGATTTGACCTGTCAAAAAGAAAATCTTGCATTTTAAAATCTCTAGAATAATTGTGGCACAATCAATGCAAGTGTTAATAAAATACATGCAAAAGATGGGCATGTATTAAGTAAAACAGGGGGGGGTGGTGGTATCTGTCTCAAGCTATTTACCCCACAAATGTATCATGCTAAGCTAAAACCTCATAAAATTGAACTCCCAGTAAGCAAAAATTCAACAGGGCATAAGCTTGTGCCATATTAATCAAGATATCCATAAACAACTTGCACAGATCTATAGATATAGAGAGATATATAGGTACACAGAGGTAAGTTTCCCACTGTTTTCTTTGCACAAAGCAATACAGAAAAATCCCCAGCTAACTAGAAGGCGGCTATACAATGCAGACTTTGAGGTTTAAAACATTTCCTCAGTCTTCAGTTTACCTTTGGCTGAGTTCTTGTAATTTGAAATACATGCAGCTTGCTTCTAGAAAAATCCACATCAAATTCAAAAAAGGACAAATTTTAAACGAAAACAGAAGTAATAACGTTCCCCCTTACCTTCTTCATCTTTGGTGGGTCCCTGGTAATTTTTTGTCTATGCCTCAAATCCTGTTTACAAACCATTTTTTAAATGTAACTTTGGAATGGCATGCCTGGCAACGCTATAAATCACAAATATAGCATAAATAAATGTATACACACACACCATGAAAACACACATACTTATGGTTTCAATCCCGTGTCTTCTTTAATAAAAGTTCGTAGTAGGAACACCATAAGGCATGCAGAACAATGACAGTGCTGCATATTCTCCCAAAGTGCAGATGGTACTAAAGCAGATTTTAAGATAAAGATGAAAATTAAACTTCATTCACTCCTCCTTGTTCCTCTTCTGGGAACACACACACACACCCCCTGCATATCACCAAAGAAAAAGAAACACCAGAAGTATTCACAGCACATAAGTTATTTGCAATTTCTCACACTGGGTGATCAAATGTTAACTAAGCTATGTGCAGAGAGAACCAGCTTAAAGGCTTTATTTCTTTTCTGAACTGGACATCAGCTGACATCCCCAATTAAAATTAATACTTCTCCACTTTCCTCTACTATAATGAGTTTTTCAACAGGAAAACAAAATTAATAATTCTTCACATTATATGACTAGTGAAACGTCAGAAGTTTTATAGACAAACACTAGTGTAAATATACTCAGATACAACCTTTTCTTAAAACTTCCACCAGAAATCAGTGTTTTCAGAGGTACAGTAGAATTCTTTGCAGTCCAAGGTTATACATAAAAAAATCAGCATGCTTTGGACATTTCCCCTTTCCAATTAAACCTTAACTTACCTTGCATAGTCAAAATCAGCTAGTGAAACTAAGCTGTTAGAAATCTGAGTTCTTTTGTCCACTAGCTCATATTTATGTGCCTTTTTTTTTTTTCCATTCTGCTGCCATCTGCTGGCAGCAAATTTATTCTACATTTGATAGTCCATTGTATCACTTAACCACTGTTACAATATGAACCTTGTTTTCCATGTTTCTTGGCTAACTAATCAGGTACTGTTACAATTCCGAGTCAGAAATTTTCACCATCAACGACCTGTATTTAGAGATGAACATGACTTTTTTTGGCTCGGAAAAACGGTGCCTCTAAAACGCGGTCCATAACAATACAGCATTTAAGATTTGTATCTTTTTAGAAATTACAATTTTTTCCAGCTCATCGAGACTGTAAAAACATTTTCAAGCACTATTAAAACTCTGAATCTCTTATTCGTTCTTCTCAAAGTACAACACTGTATCTTTAAGTTTACATGTAACCACTTCCTCTTGAGGTTTTTGTGTATTTTCTGATAAAATTCACGAGAGCAGTAAAATGTTATCTCGTGATCTAAAAGCATAATAAATAAAATGCAACATAATATAGTTTCAAAAAAAGTAAACTTAGTACGTTGTGTAACGTGCACTATTTTTATGCTAACTAGCTTTTAATTAACATTCTACTTAAAGAAAGTAATAATAAAGTATTTCATTACGATCTACTACATCATAAAATATCATGCTTATACAGTAGGTAAGGCATATGCAATGCAAAAAAAATGGAAAACAGTTTGAGGTAGGCAAACCCTTTCAAATAGCACTAGTATTCTAAAAGTAACAGAAGCACTTTCTGAGAAGAAAAATTAAGTGATCTTAAACTGAAAAGTTACGCTGGCTAGCCCCTGGATTACAGTTGTACATAGCTCGCTACTGGGGACTATGTGATTCATTTTCAATAAGTTCCAGGGACAACCACAAAACAAAACAAAGTATATTTATTTAGCCTTGGCTTTGTTTTCTCATTGTCAGGTCAGTCCTGTAGAAACAAGATCTAAACTTTGCAGACATAAAGTTGTTCTTTTCAAACTACAGGTGCACATAAATGAACTGCCATGCTTTGTACTGTGAAAAAAATCATAGAATCATCACCATAGAATGGTTTGGGTTGGAAGGGACCTTGAATATTATCTAGTTCCAACCCCCCTGCCATGGGCAGGAACACTTCCCACTAGACCAGGTTGCTCAAAGCCCCATCCAACCTGGCCTTGAACGCTCCCAGGGATGGGGCATCCACAACTTCCCTGGGCAGCCTCTTCCAGTGTCTCACCACCCTCAGAGTAAAGAATTTCTTCCCAATATCTAATCTAAATCTACCCTCTTCCAGTTTAAAACCATTACCCCTCATCCTGTCACTACACTCCCTCATAAAGAGTCCCTCCCCATCTTTCCTGTAGGCCTCCTTAAAGTTCTGGAAGGCTGGTATGGGGTCTCCTCAGAGCCTTCTCTTCTCCAGGCTGAACAACCCCAACTTTCTCAGCCTGGCTTCAGAGGAGAGGTGCTCCAGTGCTCTGATCATTTTTGTGGCTCTCCTCTGGGTCCGCTCCAACAGGTCCATGGCCTTCTTATGTTGGGGTCTCCAGAGCTGGACAGCCATAATCTTACAGTTTCAAGGCATCAAACTAGCCCTTTCTTAGTGTCACTGATTTGGCTATGCAAACAAGAAACTGAGTTTTCTCATAATCCATGGACCACAGTGAGGCATTAAGCTATAATTTTGTCCAGCTAAGATCCACAAAAGCTTTTGTTACATAAGTTTTACTCTCTCATGCAAAAGAACTAAAATGATCCAAACGCAGGCAGTTCTTAACACAAATGGAGCATCTGTACAGCTCTGTATCCAAAACAAAACACACATTCTATGACCTTTTCCAATTCAGCCATTTCATTAGTTCTTTCCATTCCCTAGCATATGCTGAACTACACGAGCGTGACTGCATGGAAGTGTTTCTGCTGCCTCAACACTGGAAATAACATTCCACTAAAAAGTCAGGAGGCTCTTCAGAACAGGGCCTTCAAAAGGGTAAGGGCATTTTTTAAGTTGTGAGGCCGATAGAGACTTTGCTGATACTGACCACCTCCAAATCTTGAGTGCACTGACTGACCTGCAGAATCAAATAAAGTGGAAATGAAAAACCACCAGAGCCCTATCAGTCCCATTTCTTTATCAGCACCAATGAATGTATTTTACTCCCAAGTTACAGTTTGTGAAAACTTTGTGTGCACAAAAAAACGTATGTTCGTGTGTATGTGTTTATATACTTAGGGCACATTGGAATACTCTCAGGTCATTAATAAAATTTGTCTTGTAGGAGAAAGTGAGAGGGACTAATTGTATGGACAGGCAGTCAGTGCTGGAGGAGCAAAAGGAAAAACCGATGAAATAATAAACTTAGAATTGTGGTGGTGTTGTGAGGTACACTAAGAGCAGAAATTATCAATTTCAAGAGTACTTTAACAGCAACAAGATTTGAACAATCTGCTCTTTGAAAATCTAACGCAGAATGGCTATTTTTGAGGCACAGGAGCCAGCATAGAGCCAACCAAAGGATGCAAAGTTCAGATACAGCAATTAATGAGGAATCTACATCACAACTCATAGCAAAGACTTGATTGCATCCTCAGGTACGTTACCAGACTTTAGAGAAAAGAATTTAAAGAGGAAATGCTGAATGTTTCATTTTGGTCAATGTTTGTGCGCTTCTGCAAACTGTAACCTGGTGCATTAGAAGTATTTCATAGAATCATAGAATGGTTTAGATTGGAAGGGACCTTAAAGATCATCTAGTTCCAAACCCCCTGACATGGGCAGGGACATCAAAAAAACATCAGTACTTCAGCAAACGCTTTACAGAAGAGATGCCTCTGAAGCAAGTCAGGTCTTGGTTAAGGTAAGGACTGCCATCAAATTCTCAGGGCTCTAGAACAAACACTTGAAAAGGGATATGATAATAAAAACAAGAAGGACTTGTGAAACATTCTTTTCAGTGCATTTGCAGTCCTGAGACTAGTTATTTAATAGAGTATTATTTTAATTTACATTTGTAGTCCTCCCATTTTACTTTTTAGAAATATAATAACCTGTGGGACTAAAATAAGAGAGCATCCATTTTTGTTCCCTGTTTAAACATAAATTAAATCAAACAGTATATGTAAGAGAAGCTTATACAACATGCAGTCAGTTGAACACCAAGGCAAATCTGTAACTTACATGATTGTTTAAAGTAAAACATCGTATCATCTTCCTGGGAAACTAAACCCAAGAGTCACAGAATCACAGAATCACAGAATGGTCAGGGTTGGAAGGGACCTCTGGAGATCATCTAGTCCAACCCCCCCACCAGAGCAGGGTCACCTACAACAGGTTACACAGGATGGCGTCCTGGCGGGTTTGAACGTCTCCAGAGTGGGAGACTCCACAACCTCTCTGGGCAGCCTGTTCCAGTGCTCCACTACCCTCAAGGTAAAGAAGTTCCTCCTCATGTTAAGATGGAACTTCCTATGTTCAAGCTTGTGCCCATTACCCCTCGTCCTATCACTGGCCACCACTGGAAGAAGACTGGTCCCATCCCCCTGGCATCCTTCCTTTAAGTATTTGTAAGTATTAATAAGATCCCCCCTCAATCTTCTTTTCTCTAGACTAAAGAGACCCAAGTCCCTCAGCCTTTCCTCATATGAGAGATGTTCCAATCCCCTAATCATCTTTGTAGCCCTTTGCTGGACCCTCTCCAGCA
>NW_009647222.1:11749383-11785879 GCF_000708025.1 Charadrius vociferus | reverse complement strand
TATGTTGAACAGGACTGGGCCCAGTACTGACCCCTGAGGGACACCACTTGTTACTAACCTCCAACTAGACTCTGCACCACTAACCACAACCCTCTGAGCTCTATCTGTCAGCCAGTTCTCAATCCACCTCACTGTCCATTCATCTAACCCACACTTCCTAAGCTTGCCTGTGAGGATGATGTGGGAGACCATGTCGAAAGCCTTGCCAAAGTCAGTCCTTGACTTCGATATAGATAGGATTTCTTCTTCAACACTTACTGAAAAGTATATTAATCCAACAGCATATTTGGATTAAATAACTTACCCCAATGGCATTCAGAACCGCCTTTCAAGAATAATTATTCTTGTTTTCAAGACAAACATTGCAAAATACTGAAATGTGAAAATACGGAACATATACATGCAAGCATGAACAAACACAAAGACATGAACATGGACACACACCCTTTTCCATACTTTAGGTAGGAAGATTATTATGAGCTAGTCCAGAAGGAGTTTTCTAGGTACCATCATACAATTGACGCATATGCATCCCACTATACTTCAAAATTCCCTCATGTCCAGTACTGAGACAAGTAGCTTTTTAAACTGGAGCAGGGTTTATACAGACCAGATGCAACCACAAAAATACAAACCACTTGAACCTTAATAAAATACACAGTAATGAAAATGTTGTAAAACAGATACTAAAAACATAAAATCTTAACAAGCTTAATCACAATGAAACAGGGTCACAGCCACTAAGTCCGGCCATCATTTGCAGAGAGCCAACAAACACCAGATGTATTTTGGTTTAGCGCAGGGGGAGGAAAAAAAAGGCCAACTATTTTGAGCATCGTAATGATCTACAAGTGATACACAGACAAAAACACAGAGCCTTTAATATTTCACTAACTTAAAAAGTTCCAGTTTTGTACTAAAATTCATTTGGTCACAACTCATAATCTATCCTATGAGACAGACATCTGGTATGTGTTAATAATACACAAACTGAGGGACAGTTGGAATTTCTCTCCCCTCGACCCCCTCTTTAATATTATTTTCTGAACAACTTTGCAAAACTCTCCTGAAACAAGAAATTCCAGTTTAATGCAGATCTATAAAATCCTAAATATTATTTTTAAGTCACAGATCCTTATAACTTAGTATTTCTTTCATGTATATGAGGTTATTTTATTTGTCATAAAAACTAACATTTATGTGAAAAATGTCTGAAAATGAAGTAACACTCATATTTAAATATAAGTGTGTAAATGTAACAAAGCAGGAAAATGCCTCCCATATTCCTCCTGAAAATGAGTTTGAAAGATTTGAATTATCTGCCACATCTGAACACTTTATCTCAGTATTTTCCTTTTTGTAGTACAGTTCCCTGTTTAGTGAACCTTCTGAACTACTTCAACATTCAATTCTTTTAAACACTACACTCCTTATCATGATTTGATATTGTTATGATGCTATGACTGCAAACAGCATTTCCTGTGGTTTCATAAAATACAGTTTATTAACTGTTAATCTTAGGCTCTACAGGACAGGGTAGTATTCAACTCAATGCTGATTCTTCAAGCAGCAGAAAGATATTTTTGCATCAAGGTTTAGGATTCTCCTCTCCAGGCCGATTTCTGTGCTTGCACAGAACCCAGGCAAGTTAGGAGACCTTCACATAACTGTGGGATCAAAACCTCTAATAATGAGCAGCCCAAGCATTTAAAAAGGATAAAAATTTATAAAGCAATCTTGAAAAAAATTGTTGCCAATTCCTTTGTCTTCTATTTTTTTAAAGACTTTTCCTCACAGCTTGGGAGGGGGGGGTGGGGGGGGATAGCACTCGAATTTCTGTCGCTTCTGAAATAAAAGTGAAGATCTGTGACTCAGTAACTGTAGCTTCAGGAAAAACACCAAGTATCATGAGACAGACATGAAAATCACAAAGAACTGGCAAGAATTTCCTATTGCAGGATTGAAGTATGAGACTGCCAAAGTAACTGAACAATTATCTAGCAGCCAAGTTGCTCATACAGTTTTCAAAAAGCAAATATCACTGCATTCCAGATCATCACACAAAATGCATGATGTAAGGAGATTTAGGCTACTCCAGGGGAAAAAAAGAAAAAAAAAATTAAGGATGAATAGAGTGAAGCATTGCCATGGATTTTCCAGGGAGATTGTGGGATCTCACTCACTAGAAGTTTTTACAAACAGGTTAGACAGACGTCTGTTGGGAATGAAGTAAGTACAGTTTATCCTCTCTCTGGGCAAAGGAGTGGCCAACATAACATCTGCAGGTCTCTTTCAATCCTACTTTCTATGATGCTATACTCTGCAAATGGAGAGCGGAAAAATACTTTTTAAACAATATTCAAGTTTTGCCATAGTGTTAAGAAGCATGCTTTGAAAAGAAAAACAGGGCAGTGAAAGCTCTAAAGGTTCAAGCTGGATGTTCTTTATCAGATACTGCTGTTCTCTAGAGCTCAATGAATATTATTTCATGGATTGCTTGTTAAATCTCTAAACACGACCACTACTTCCTACTCTGAATTCTCTGGAAGCTACAACCTTTTTCTTTTTTTTTCCCCTCTTCTTTTTCCTTTCACCTGCAAAGGAAATTCCTTTATTCTCTTTTGAGGACAGACACACACAGACAAACACGTATTTCAAAATAGTGTATCAACCCTGAACTGATCTGTCATCCATTTGACATCACCCTGTAAATATCCCCAAACAATTTTGTTACAGTCAGGTAATACTCTTTATAAACACTGATCTTTAATCACTTCTCTAAGTACTTACATCTTGAACTGGGTGGATATACACTGTCACTTGATATTTAAGATATCAATCCTAATTTTATTGATGTACGCACACACATGTATATGTATGGGAAAATCCTCTCTGGGGAGAAAGAGAGAGATTAGAGCAAATATGCCTGACATCATAGAAAAGAAGAGGGGTTCAACCTGGGAGAGGCACTTACTGAAATTGATGGAGTTGTAGTCATCTATATGAGGGCTGACTCTGATCTTGATTCTGACAGATCGTTCTTGAAATTTTTATTTTAAGCCTTGTTTCCCTCTGTTCAGCAAGAACAAAAACCCAACTCAAATAGAGACTTCGAGGTGGGGTGTAATAGGTCAGCCTCACACCGCATTTACCAGAAGGGAAAAAGTGGGCTGTGAGAGGTTTCTGCCAGGGCCATTGTTAGACTCAAGTGATTTTTTTAGAGGCCTTGAAGTAGCCAAAGCTGAATTGGCTGCGAAACAGTGAACGTGAAAACAAAAGGGCAAAAATTCTCTCAGAATCCAATCCTGGGAAGAAGCTCACAGCCCGAGTAAATGGACTGCATGATTAGACAAATGTATTCAGAAGGCTCACCCCGCCCTGTAGGAACTGGCTTCCGTTCAGCTGCAGCTGCTATTTCTACAAGGTACGGGCTGCAAACAGAGCAGCAGATGTGAGCCGCTGCTCTCCGCGATCCCACGGGGAATGGCAGGCTGGTGCAGGCGTATTGCACAGCCAGATCACCCCTTCGACCTGGCCACAACCTGACACTTCGCAACCCTAAGTCGGAAACTGTCCCCGGCCTCAGCACTGTGGCACATCAGGGTAGCACTGCCTCGCTCTTCCAATGCCACCTCCAACACCAGACACCACACATTTTAGAGAAAAAAGCAATATCCAAACAGGGTACAATCTATTACCATTAGTAGACGTTTTTGCTTTGAGATTTTAAATCTGATTTAGACCTGCAGTAGGGAGCTTTTATACTGCACGCATCCCATATAGTTTCCTTTGTTTTCTTAAGTAACTACATGTTTAAGCATTATAAGACATCCTCAGCTGAAGAAAATGGAGGTATGGCATTGCACATCAGTGAATCACTGGCCATCGACATTTTCATAATTTCACTCTGTGTTTCAACAACATTCCCTGCACACCCGAATTCAAAAATATCTTCAGTTTAATTGCAGACTATGTTTAAAAGGAAAAAAAGATACTATTTTGTTTGTAACGTTTTGGTGCATTATGAACATTGCTAAATGCTTATACTGAAGACAGGGGAAAAAAAACAGCCCAACTCTATACACCACATTCATTTCTGTATTTCTTATTACAAGTGTCTTTTATTTATGTCCTCCTTCCTATAACTAGTCTCTTTCATTCCTATATATCTTCACTTAGGAGCTTCTCTGCACTTCCAATTAATTTTTGTTTGCAAAATGAACATTTATTTTCTGTTTCTAGGGAACTTTTCTGACAAAGGAACTATTATACCAGAGTATCACATATTAGATAAATCAAATGATGTACAGAACAACATTGAAATATTTCTTCAAAATCCTTGTGAAAAAAATGGTTGCTTTTCTTATTTTCACCTCAGCCCCAACTCTCTATTGCTGCCTCCTGTTTCAGTGTTCAGGAATAATCTCATCGTTGCCCTTCAAGTTCTAGTTAGTCTACCTCCCCCTCTATCAAAGCTCTCCAGTTAGGAACCTAATGGATAATTTCTAATTTGCATTTTGTTTGCATGCACTTTTTAATTTATTTCCCAGGATGTACCAACTAATTGGTTTAATGAAATGATTTGTTGTCTCATATTTCAAAGGTAGAGCCTGTCATACAGGAATCCATCCTACTTTTCAGGTTCATCATGCAAACTGAAGATGTCAATTGCAAATAGTTTTCAAATCTGCAAACCTTTGGGAAATAGTTTTCTATCTGGCTGTATTAGGAGACAGTAGTCATCTTAGTGACTTTTTCACATAGCATTCTTTTTCTATTTAAGAGTGCCATTTGGACTTTGCAAAACTAAAAATCTTTGTATTTCTTTCAACTATGGAGCTGCTGCTAGCAGACGTTTTGAAAAATTAACTCCTACTTTGAAGTTTAAAATCAGCTTTTAAAAATCTTGAATATAATTTTTTATTCCCACTAATAACCAAAACATTAATGTGCAGTATGTTCTAAAAGGCAGATGTGGGCATGTAAAACTATAAGGGAACGGGCACTAACTCTTTATTGTAACTGATAAGGTAGCCGCTGTAATTAAAATAATTACTAGTTCTTCCATAAAGTTATCTGAGTCTGCACTGGCTCCTTCTGTATATAAAATGGCCAGTGATCTAATGAACACCTTCAAATGAGTTGATTAAATGTAAGAAACTTAGTGTAGCATCATCAAAATAATGTCTGTCCTTGAGAAAAGGCCCCATGACTAGAAAGGGAAAAAATGTATTTCCTATAGTGAAAACAACTGTCCACATTCTGTTTCCAGATACAGATTAATTATGCTGGAGTTAATCTGAGGGAAACATCATCTCCAAAACAGTACTTCTAGATTTATCATTCTAGATCTATAACAGTGTAACTACGAGAATTTGATTTAATATCTCCTTAAACCATCAGTTTCATACAGTCATTATAATAATCTGCAGCATATTTCTTTTATAAAGACAATCCTCCCCTATGAGCCACAGACAGGGAAACTTTTATAAATTCTTGAGGACATCTTTCTAGATTCCTCTCCTTTTTTTTGCTTATTACTGCACTTACGTGAAGCTATCCATTCAGTTTAGTTTTAAACCATGTTTCCTTCATACAAGCTTGTGAGTTGTGAAAAAGATCCTGCTACTCCAGGAAGAGATTCATATGTAAAGCAGATAGTCCTTACAGCTTCCCCCATGCCAAAAGTCATTAGACGTATATAGCCTGTATCTCTTGACAGTGAAAAAGTAACAAGTAGGAAAACCACAATGCTAGCAATAGTTGGTAGCATGGACTTAGTAAGACCACAATGAAATCTGAATGAATGTCTATACAAAATCATGCTTAGACAAACAGCACAGTACAAGACCACTTCTATCAGCAGCTGTTTTAAGAGTAATTATTAGATTCACAATTTTTCCACCTCTCAACTCATATAAAAATAGTGGTTTATAAGACAGTAAGAAATATTGACCATTTAAGAACATGCAATGCAAAATACAGTGTGTTCCTTCCACAAGCCTTGTCTGAATCTTGACACTTCTTGCTACATGGATTAAGCTTCAAAAAAGATAAAGCAGTCCTTTACTAGTAATGGAGTTGTTAGTACAAGCACCGTAATGTCAGCAAGACAGGCTGGCATAACCAAAAATAAAAGAGATTGAGACCTAGAAGGATGCTCTTGTTTGCTGGCCCCTTTATAGAGTGGTATTTCGGCACCTCACAATTTTTGTCTTCATAGTATAATTGAAAAGTGAGGAATTATTATAATTGCCATTCTACAAATGAAAGAGAGACTAAGGGGCTATATTTTAAAGGTACTTAGATGCCCAAAGATGCAGATAGGCACCTACTGTTATTTTAGCTCTTAACCTAATTAGCAGATTTAGTTGCAAATTCCAGCCTTGGGCATCAGTGTTTTATAGCTGTGCTGTCTATTAAATCACCAGAATTATCATTACAGCTGTCTTTCTGAGTTTCATGTTTACTGTTTACATGTAACTTTAGTTAAATGGAAGAAGAGAAGGAGAATATTCCAAAACAGTGGGGAACAGACATGAACAATTTGCACCAAAATACATAACAAGTGTTGGAATTATACCAAGATAGGATATTAAATACCCTAATTTAGTTAGTTTACTTGCACGGCCTTAGATATATTAACCACATACTACTTCTGTCACATTACCATTTCTCCCCTTGTTCTGAAATTCTAGTTCATAATGCTCCATTCTAGGACAAATAAATCCCTACATTCATTTTACTCTCAGCTTTCATGTTTAGTTATTTAACCTTCATATATTGTGTCTTTCACTGAAGTAAAAAAAAATAAAATTGTTAACTGTATCAAGTTGCACACAACAAATAGTACGTTTATAGAGCTAAAAAATTATCTGTTAACAACTCGGGTACTATTTAGCATTAAATGGGTTAGAAACATTTGCAAAACAGCTCCCAGTACAAATGCTGAATGGAGGGGCTGGCAACAGGGGTAGAATTCACAAATACCTTAAATGAACCTAGAAACATTAATATTTGAAACTTCCCAAATCAAAATGCAACATTAGAAGGCTGACATTTATTCTTCTATTTTACAGCACAGTTCACAAACTTTATCAGATCTGTATTTATGTCACTTCAAAAATAAGAACTGGATAGCAAATGTTTCCCACCTTGGTTTGCTTCAAAGCTTCTACAAAAATTTATTGTTCAATGTAACCAAACTAGTATCACTTGGACCAAATGACTATTATGCCTCTTTTGTGACAGAAGTATTAACTAACTATAATTCTGCTATATCAGGTGACGTGACAGGAAATAAACTGGCTTCAGTTTGCAGTTCTCCTTGGTGCTACATACTTGCCAGAGCTGTCACCATTTTCTCTTCTGCAAGATAACCTCACAGTTCTCTAGCTACTGCCACTATAGTTCAAAACCTTATCTCTATGGAGGTACATATGCAGCATCACACTGTATTTCATTAATGATAGATCAGTCATTGAAATACACAAGAAAAAGAGATGCTGAGTTTTAGCATCCAATACAAGCTAATACTGAATGTAAATATTTAACAATCCCAGAATTAATAAGGATTTTTAAATTTAGTTTAAATTTAGATTGACCAGTTGATGGTCAATCAATTTCAACAGCCATTTAAAAAAAGGCAGGTATCTTACTTCTTTTGAAATTCACAATCCCAAGCTAGTCAATTAAAATAATGCTGGTAAGAAAAAGAAAACAATACTATCATAGAGAAAAGCTGTTACAAGTTTCTGTTGTCATACTATAACAGTATTTTTAATGTGCACCTTCGGATAAGTGAACACAATGTTGTAGAGATAAACCAAGAGTTAGTTTTTCCTTCCTGCACCTTTAAGTCTTATGAATGTGTAGGGCAGGTGGTTAGCTTCTCACAACTTACTATATTATCCAAAAGTTAAGCTCAATGGCTATTGTACATAAGCACTGGTAAAAGGGGTTGTCCTATAAGACGAGACATAAAGCTACTGTTGTCCTGGGGAAATTTTCATTACTTCTCACCATAAGACCCATCATCTCCTTACTTTTTCGGAGCTCTGCAGCCTGATGACACTGAAAACAACTGCCCCTAATTTATCCAGCTCTCCCCTTTGCAACTTACGTGCTAGTTCAGCCTTACAAATAGATTAATAGCTACCCCCTGCAGCGCCATCAATACCGATTCTTGGACTGGGCTTTAGGAGATGCTACAGGATTAGCCTAATTTGCAAGAGCTTTCAGGTGACCTCAAAGCAAGGAATGCCTTTACCTGGAGTTACCTATGTCCACTCCTACAGTTCTTATCAGACACAACCTGTATCACCACTTCCTTCAAGCCACCTCTCAGCACCCCATAACTTACATATCCCTTCAAGAACACCACAGTACAGGCAAGATATCCAAACCTGTTATTTACTGGACTGCTTACTCTACCAGAAGAAAATATCATGCATAACAGAGAAATCCCGTAAGATACTAGGGAAAAAAAAATATGGCAAAAGCAAAAAGCAGAACTAGAGCATGTCTTATTCTTCCTATTAGAAGAGGGCTTATCAAAGTATGTAGTTCCCACGCATCCACTCTCTCTCACATGTACACATCCACACAATATCCTTTTTCTTAGGGAAACAACTACTTTGGCCTTCTTGCCTCAAAACTGCTGGCTGAATACTGAATCCAGTACTGCCATGCAACATGAATCTGCTTGCACAGTACCTGAGCTCAGAGCAAGAAAAAAAAGCATCTCCACGTGCTGTACGAGACAGCTTTACATGCATGTATCTGACTATGTTTTGTTTCTAGCAGGTACAAAATCCAGCTGTGCTAATTACCTGCTTGGCATGCCCCTTTTCCCATCACCTGCAAACGAACAAAACTCAGCATGGCTGGCACCTCTGTTCTTTGAATAGGCAACAGTCCTGACCAAAGTCAGTCTGTACAATTCAGTGCTATTCCCTTTTACTGGAGCCACCTCAGTAATGAACATCCAGTGATGTTCTTTGTAAGTCAGGTTAAGTGATGTACAGAGAGAAGTCTTCCTGGTATTCTTTAAGACAGCAGAGCACTCAAATACAGACCATCTTGATTTACTGGTAGGTTGGTTTTTGAACTAACAGTGCTGACACTGCCAAAAAAAAAAATAATTATCTTTTAAGAGGAGCAACTAGAACGTGGCAGGGAATCATCTCCAAATAATAAAACAAAGGCCAGGCTAAGTCTATGCAATCTCTCATAGACTTGTCATCTTTTTTCTTTCTGTTGCATGGTTTACAACATCACAAATTGTGCAGCAGACATCATAACAGCAAAGTTTGAAGTTAAATAATTTTTCCAACTCCCCTTATCTTCTCTAGTACTGGAACGGCCATGTATGTCTGTCATACAGCACTTTTCCCTCCCACAGAATCTCCAGAAACCAGCCTGAATATACCTATTAAAGCAGGAGAACAGTGGGCAGGCTGTCAGTGGCCTGCTTTGTTAACAATATTCTGATGAAATACTTCCACCACAGCTCCCACAGTGCAGAGGGAGGGATGAGGACTTTTTTGGACCGCTAGAGTTGGAGAACTTTGTCCTGTATTTGCCCTTCTGTCATGAAGTTTCTATGTGCAACCACTTAAATTTATTTCAAGATGGGCCAAGACAGAGCCTTCATAAAAAGTCTTGGGCAGATATTAAATGGCCACAGAGACCTTGGAATATTGCTTTTTATGAACGGCATATGGAGGAAAATCTTTTTGCTCATGTTTTTTTTGAGAATAGCAAAGATGTCTTACACTCAGTAAGCTTTTGACTTCTGGTAGGAATTAAAACACACTGCTTTTGACAACAGGTGTTACCTACTTACTATAAACTAAAAAACCCACCTTAGTTCCTAAAATCAGCTGATGATGGTAGAGGTATCTGCTTCATTTGTTCACAATATATTGTTCATTATTGAATATTACGTTTTGCTGGAGGGGTGCAGCTGGCAGAGATAAAAATGCCTGTTTGCTTTTCGCCAGGTACTGCAAATTGGGTCGGATGGATACCTCTGGGGAAAGGTGGAAGGTGCAGGAATCTCTCCTCTGAGAGTTGCACAGACTGTTCAATGGCTGAAAGGCTGCAGAGTGCAGGTCAAACAGGAGGGAGTACGAGAAATGCAGCATGAAGACAGCCTGCAGCAAAATGAGAAACAGGAAGATATCAAGGCCTCAGATGTGAAAGTCTGTCTTTTCTCTGAGGACCCAGCATAGTCAAAATCACTGCAACCTACAACACCATTGAAAGTTGCTGGGTGCAGAACAAGACTGAAGCAAAAGATCTGTCCTTCAGTGACGCACTAAGCAAAGTGGAGATTTGTTTTCAAACCATTTATTTTTATCCAATCTCAACCAGGAGACTTCAACGGTCTTGTGGTTTTATACCAAAAAAAACTTACTGTTGTAGTTTGTCTCCAAATAATGCTTACAGTTTGTAAGTTGCTCTGACTCTTCCACAAGCACATTTTAAAAGAAAGATGCAGGAAGATACACCTCAAAACTCTGGCGGACACAAGTTTTCCTCTACGCTTCCTCAAAGAAAAATGGCAGTGAGTCCCTAGGTGCTGCTCTGGGGGATGACAAAGGCCGAAGTGCTCCACTGGCAGTTTTGTACAGCAACGGGAGAGGCCTGTGGGCCAAGCCAGAGACGCACATGACTATCTGCCCTGTGCCAGCTGCCAAGTATGTTACTGTGTACACAAGACCTGCTAGCCCAGTGGAGAAGGCTGGAAGCTTCCAGTTAGGTCTGGCTTCCAGGACAGTTGCTAGCCATTTTGTAAAAAGTGGTCACATATATCAGCAAGAGACAGTAACAGCTTTACGTGAAAGGGATGGCAACTACACCGAAGCCTGGACATCTGGCTACCAAACCCAGATGGGGCCAACGTCAGGCTGTGTGTGAGCCTGGGGATGTTACCGACACAGAGAACTCAAGCACACTCTGGGTTAAAAGGGGCCTCGCTGTCAGCACTACAAATGTTTGCGAAGATTTGTGGGTTAACTTTTAAAAATGTCGGAAAGGAGAATGTCAACCTGACAGAGTGACCAGAGAAGCACAATTCAGGTGATAAAAGATGGGTGTCTACTACCATTTTTAGAAACCCAGTATGCCCTGACAAACCTCCTGTAAGTCTGTTTCACATCTGCAGATGTCTGACGTAGCCAAGGCCATAAAAAAAGGTCATCATGTGTAGGCACCCGAGTCCCACTCTCAGTGTTTCAGAGACATTTCTGAGAGAGCAACTGATTATTCTTGTGCTTTGACTACGCAAAATGTTCATTTAAGATAATTACAGCTAAATATGAAGACAAGTGCAATTCTGCCAGTCTGGATTGTCCCACATGGGGGGCAGCAGGGCGGGAAGGGATGGAAAAAAAATCCAGTAACAGCGTTCTGGTCTGTCTGAGCTTTCTACAGCTCTTATATCAAAGACAGAAAATGAACCACCGAAACAGAGATTTGGTTTCTAATGCCATAATTCCACAGACATACAAGAAGCTTCACAATTGTGAACAAGCTCCAAGCTTCTTCTCATTTCCCATTCTGGCTCTCTGGTGGCTGAGATGAACATAAAACCCAACGTAGAAACCCATGAGACTGACTCTCAGAGATGACAGCTGGTGGTAGACAGCAATTGGGCACACACAGACAGGAAAGTGTTACCAGAGAGGCAGACAGGATGGCAGACGTTGCAGGCTCCATCCTAAACTTCTTTTTCTTTGGGGCATGTGGCAGATCTGGAGCTGCTTTGTAGTTATTTAGGAATACCGTGCATTAACTTAGTCAATAGAATGTTTTTTCTACAGCTATGGAGGTTTAATTCAGTCACAGTCTGTCTGGAAAAGCAGGCAGGAAGGAAAAGCATGGCAAAATACATGCCACTTTTTCAAGAGTTAAAAGCCAGGGCCAAAAGAGGCAGTTTTCGTTTCTTCTCCAACCAGCCTATAAAACCAGCTCTGACCTGGACAGGCAACGCATGCAAATACTGAAGGATGTAAGAAAGAAGATGAACACTAACAAAAAAAGCTTCATGCTCCAAAACTGTGTTTTATTTACTAACAGGAGAAAGTCATTAGTGAGTAATATTATTTACACAAAGTCTATGTTATCTAATTCCCTCCTCCCACTGCTGCTGCCTTACTACAAGATACTTTGTGTTGAAAGTGCTTTCTTCAAACACGATACACCATAAAGCACAGATTCCCCAAAACAACTGCAAGTAACTAAAGTCAGTCAGAAAGATGAGATAGAGGATCTGATGAACTAAGAAAAGTGAAATTTCACTTTGAGGTATAAAATAGTCACACTGCCCCACTGAGAATAAGACACATGCAAATGGCTTTCAGCCAGCTCTTCTCTGCAATTAAATATAGGTATCATGTGGCTACAACGCTATGCACCCTTAGTGTTCCCTAAATCCACATGTGAAACAGACAGTTAGGAATACAAGAGAGGCTGCAGCTTGTACTGTGGTGGCATCAACCTGGGCCTAGCACTCGGAGGAACCCTACCAAAAAAACACAGACCTTTGCTGCAGATTAGCACTGTGGTCCCTTGCCCTCACCTTTCCAAAGTCCACCTTTCTCTCACATGGCGGGAGTGTTTCATGGAAGAGAATAACTCAGCAGAGCATGAAATAGAAAGTGTTATGAATGCTAATGCATGAAGCAGTGTTCTCCAAGACCCTAGACTGAAGCCAGCAGTATTATCAGTATTCACTTGCAAAACTCGCAAAAGTCATTTTGTTCACAGGGTCTAGGTGTATTTTCTCCTTTTAGAGAGGAGGTTACAATGAAAATGAAATACGGGAAGCAGTCAGTCTATTCTTCCTGTGATAAGCCTTCCTGGAAATGGTAAACAGACTTTTATCCTCAGTCCTCATGAGCCTGTAATGTTGCATAAAACCTTACCGAACTTTTCTTCTCCTTACTTCCCCAGGTTGACCAAAATGCAGCTCTTGGAAGCCTCTTTCTAAAGACCCAGATAAGAAATTGACTTCCTCCAAACATGTAATTGAGGTCTACAATATATACTGAACAGATCACACTGAGAAAAAAAACACAAAACAACTTTGACCAAACTCTCGAAGATGCTAATGAAAGTCATTCAGTTAATGCAGAATGATGTTGAAGACCAGGTAAAACTAGACATAAAACATCATTAACAGGCTACGATAAGACATTATCTTTACAGTGACGGGAAGCATTGTTAGAAGGGCACACTATGTCTGGTGGCAATCACACACAGTCTTTAATCAAAGGTTAAAGCCAAATACAGGTGGCAAAAAATGCAATTATCTGAAACTTTCTAAGCACCACGGACAAGGTTTTCAAAACAGCATGTATAATGTCAGACTCCCACACTGCAAAATAAGAATCCTTGCTTTTAAAAATTCTGGTCATCAAAAAGATTATACTAAAGTCAACACTGTTGTTTCCTAGTGCTCTTTGAGAAATGTCAGCTACCTCATTTGTGCTTAAGTTGAGGCAGACCCTTTAGGAAGTTTTAACAATTAAAAGGCAAGATACATAATTCACTGGAATCATGAACACAACCTTTGGTTTTTTGCCATGAATTATTTTAATGCAGGTACATATTTTTTGTCACAAGAATATGCATCATATTATACATGACTTTAATCTGAGTCTACCATTTCATTCATGTTAAATTTACAAATTTATGCTACAGCAGATTGCAATGAATCTTCTGCCATTACACAAAAAAGCCCCTTAGATTTTTAGCTTAAAATCAACTCCTGCTTTTCCAGGAGTTAGTCTGGTATGAGGTTTACTTTCTTTGCAGCACCACAGCTAGAAAGATGTTATCACACATGTTGCTCTTTCCTACTGGTCAAGTATCTCCAGCAGTTTATACAATACATGTTTTGAGAAAGCGGTCACAGATCTCTATCATTTAACTAGGAATATTTTTTATTGTATTCACTTATGTCTCAAGATAGGATACAGTAGTCTTGTTAACTGCTGAATTCTTTTATATGTGTTTACCCAGCCTCTCAAGAACACAGCCAGTGATACCTTTTTCACAGGTGACATAGAAAGATGTCAAAATATGTAGTCCATACCACCTGAGTAAACAAAGAACAGTAACAAGGCCTTTCTCACAGTCATTCTCCTCCAACAAAGAAGCTGCAGCTTTTGAACTTTGCCAATTCCCTTGACTGGCCCAAGAACCTGACCCAAACTGTCCCTGGTCCCAAACTCTTACCACCCGTGGCCATCAGCGAGTAAACAGTTGTGGGTTTCAGGCTGAACAAATGGTTTGGAGTTCACTTGAAACGGGGAAAAATATAGGGAGCTAATTTTGATAAGAAAATGAGTTTAAAGGTCTCCAGAGCAAGGAAAGAATGTAAGCAAGGAGACCGGAATGCGACGAGGAAACAATTATGAATGTGCTGAAAAAGCTTCTCAGGAAGGGGAAGGTTATACAAGAGTGAGCATGGGGAGGGGGAGGAAGCAAGGGAACACACTGGCAAAAAACACTGGAAAAGGTATCTGAAAAAGCATAGCAAAGGAAAACTATGGTAAGTTTACAACTTTCCTACTCACATGAACGTTTTATTCCCTCTACTATTAATTTTTTAATATTTTCTTATTTGCTGTAAAAGAATTCTCCAAGTTCTTTGAGCCTGCCAGTATGAATTACAGTAGATAAGAGAGAAAATCCCTCAACAAGTAACAGGACCAACATCATAGCTACTCTCCTAGTAACTTACAATCAGATTTAATCAACAGCCTGAAAGAAGGCCATCAGAAGCCTTTCCCAGACTTTCTCTTGTCTTGTTAAAAAAAACATACAAAACCCACCACCTCTCCTAGAAAGGCAGAACCTAGTAACAGCAGCAGACCAGTAAGTAATGTGTGGGTTGCTGAGTAAATGACCAGAGATTGAGAAAAAGCAGATAATCTTCAATTTATCAGTTCACTGGCCCCTAGGTGTCAACATTCCTGATATGTTCATTAAGTCAACAAGGAGTCCTGTAACCTATTAGCTGTATCTCTTCAAATTTAAAGTGTTGAAATACGTAATTAATTGTGTGCTATTGTTACATTATTTGTTCTGCAGTCACAAAAGTTAATCCATTTCTGTGTTCTAGCTAGTTAGCTAGCCTGGGAATCTTTGTATATGTTGATCATTTAATGCTAAACAAGTGAGTTATTGACATTTAGAGTCATCACAAAAGACTCTCATAACTCAAAAAACCTGTTCCTGTAAGTACTTTAAAAACAGCTGACCTTAACGCAAGTGATTGCATGAATCCAAAAGAAAAGGCTAGCTGGAAATTTCAACAGTCTTTTAATCCTCTCACAATTCTTTATATTACCATAACTCTTCAGGAAATCCACCATCAAAATTAGGCAATTGCAAACAGATGTGGGGTGTATTTCAAACCCTTGTCAATATCCTGGTTACTGAGCTAGAATCCCTAACAGCACAAAAAACATGAACTCAGGGAGTCACAACGCTCCCTGATTTACTCAGTTCAAGGAACAGGAACCATATACTATCAACTTTATTATCCATGATATCACTTATGCATCAAGATAGCACTCATCCTACTTTTGTAAGCAGTTTTTTGTCTTCTCTTGGGATAAGAAGAATAACTTATTCTCGACGATGGAATCTGTATATGATCATCTAACCACTTCAAGAAACCCTTCATACCAGTCAGCAATTGCTAGTATATATGCAACACCATAGTATGAATGGAACTTTGAAAACAGTTAAGGCTTGCAATACAGTTTTGAATACAACAGAGATGCCTACACTTTAAGGTTGAATACATACCACTAAGCTGAATATACAACCAGTAAGAATTACATCACCAAGGAAACTATGCACTCTTGATGTGTGAAACATGTCCAAACATTTACTTTATCTTATAAGCATACGTACGTATATTTCAAGTACAAGTAAATCTGCATTTTGTATTGCTGCTGTTCTTTCAGCTGGTGAAAATGAGTAAGTATCAACTAAGAGATCAGGAAAAATATGAGAATAAAGAGGAAAAAATAGGAGAGTATATTGTTTTCAGATTATATGATGTAAGTGAAAACAATTTCATTGAGATTAACATCTTATTAAAACAACAAAGTGAAAGCATAACTGAGAGCCTGAACCTAAAAACAGTCAAAGTGGGATTCACCTCATTACCTGGATCAGTCAAAAAGTTAGGCATATAAACTCTCCTTTATAGTTAGCCATCTATTCCCAGCCAGTCCACCCTACCTCTTCCTGCCTTCCAAAGGCAAACTCATTCTGCCTACTGAGGTCACCATTTCCCCCTGACTACAGAGGGAAGCACCAAACTTTCAGATGGCCAAAACCACGCAACAGAAATCTGAGGTTATGACAGCTTATCACTATCCTAATTTCCCCAGATGACTGCAAAGACACAGCGAAAACCTCCATCCAATCTGAGGTATCTGAGGTGGCTAGGTTCTGAAATCTGCTTTTTCAAACACCAGACCCAGCCTTTCTTGAAAAATCTTATATTGGAAAAAAAAAAACAACCCCCAAACAAACACAATTTCATTAATATTGCTTTTTACAGAGCTCTAGGCATATGAAACACTGACCACTTTTTGTGGTCATCAAAGATGAGTAACATTTAATTAATTCATTTATGCATGTTTTATTCTGTCTCAACATTAAAAATATTTTCTCTTTTTCATCTAGTAAAAAAATGAAAAACAAACAGATATATCAGGGTCTGAAAAAAACCCTCTGCACATATCCTAGGATGATAATCAAATTTGGTTTGTTGTTCAGGCACATAATTTTAGAAAGGCATATTCATGGGAAAAATCAATGGGAAGAAGAACATGACTAAAAATGTTCCGAGAAAAATATAGTCTGTGAAAAAGATGTTTTCTGTCTTCTTCACAAGGCACATGAACTGAACCACAAGAAACACAGAATTTTTATATTGCATTAAATTTTGTATTAAGCTGCAAGAGAAATATTTGTTAAATGAGGCATTAAAAAAAAGAGATCTTCCTCATACTTCATTGCCATTCCCTCAAAAGTTGATGTATAATTAGGGGAAAAGGCACAAGCAGCCATGAATTTCAAAATAAGGCAAAAGAAGAAAACAATGCAATGAAAAAAAAATCTGTTAAAATGTGCATAAATGTTAGACCATTCCTTCAGCTAGCTCAAATTTGTATTTACTCTTTACTCAAGTTTGCACAGACTCCTTTTTCTCTACAAATAAAACAAGTGTTTGAGGCACCTTTCTCTCCTTTTTATTTGCCCTATCAGTTGAATTAGATTGTAATAGATTACTTTTTTAAGAATCTAGATTCTCTCCTAGCTTTATAAGTGACTAAATACATCTTTTTGAACACAAATTTTAATGTCTCAGCAAGAGAAGTTCTGAATATAACCAGGTAAACCCAGCAACTATAGGAAAGGCCATTCAATCAATCCAACTTTAGTGACAATCTCTGGCTAAAATTGCAAAGGTCTGCTCAGGAAGAAGCACTGCTCTAAGACTGCCCGACTGAGATTGAGCAAGTACTGAAAACTACTTTTATGGCAGAAACTGTGGTGGCACGTTGCATCTATTCTAAAAAACAGCAGAGCACTAAGGAGAGGCTGTCTCATAGGTATGTAGGACACGTCACATACCTGCCATCATGGTGAAATCTGAGCACAGCTTGCTTGTGTTCCAGACAGCAATTTGAGTCAGGAACTTGACCAGTCCCAATGCAAGACCTAAGAAATAGAAGCAAAAAGAAAAAATTCCATCAGCATCCACATTTGCAATGTTTGAAAACAAAGATGCCTTGCACGTCATGCTATCAATCACCTTGCTCTTGTGTGCTATTAATCATTTAGTTTGCTCCATGACAGAAAGGGCAAAAAACATGCAGATCTCATTTAGGCTTATCCAGTTCAACAGTGAGATCTGAAGAAAAGAATTAAGTCTGCATATGATTGAAACATACTGTCATAAGCATTTTGCCAAACGCTATCTATCATCCTGGCACTGGCACTGTACATTGCCACATATTTTTGTATAATATTTGATAAAGAATTTCTAGCCAATATACCCATCTGTCATGTAAGTGAAAATAATCCCATACAAATAAAACAAGGAAAATATGCTTGCAAAGCTATAATAAATTGGGTTTTCTGTAACTATGAACATTTGAAGTTTTATGAATGCCTAACCTGTGTATTATCAATTAAGAGTAAATATTTAATGAGCAGTTGGTTGTACAAAATCATATCTTAAGTCTAATTGAAGACTAGAGTAAATTATACAAGGTTTAAGGTATTTTAAAATAAAGATATGTTGACAGTAGTTATTTAAAAAGAAAAACAGCTCTAAAGCTGAAAACTCAAAACTTGAAAAAGTCTGGTATGCATTATAATTCAGTCTTGATCTAGGAGATCAAAAGGCTATTGCCACAAAATTTATCTGTGGCAATAAATCTTCGGAACCGAAGTTAGAGTTGTTCGCAGTCAATGGAGTAGAACAAAAGACAACATTTAGGAACTTGGCAATCTGCTCATGACAGTGACAGAACCAATTTGCTATAGACAACTTCCTTCCTCTGCCATTGGATATACTAGCAACTGTTTATTTCTAACTTGGCCTCATACTTCTGGAAATTCAAACAATACTCCACCAATATTTTAAAATAATGGAAGACTACTCCGATTCAGTTTATAGGGTGAACATATAAGATGTCTATTCTCACTCAAAGTTTTGATATTTTACTGAATTCAAGCTCTAAAATAAAATGTTTTGGTTACAGAAGACCAGCATGAGATGTCAAAAAGCACTTAGCTGTAACCTATGAAAAGCACTGTGAGCCCAAATAAAGATGCTACTTTTTCTTCCAGGGGACAATGAACTTGTACTCAATTTAGAGGTGAAAAATATATACTGAAGGAATATTCTTATATTTTGTAAAGCTATGTATCTTGTAAAATTAAATATCTAAATCCAATTCTTAAATATTGATCTTATATAATAAGAGCTTAACAGTATGCTAAAATGATACTACATCTGAATGAAACCCTCGGTAAACATTTATACTATTATAAGTCATAAAAAATACATGCTGTATATTAACTTTGTACAAACTACTGAAATATTTACAGGATAATGAGTTCTTTTCCATATAAACCACTAAAATGCAGCAGACTAACTGATCTCTTTTGGATGCTATACCATACAGAACATGAGTTGTGGAATACATTTTTACTGTCCTAAAAATCTCAAGGAATCTCTCATTGTCACTTGCAGTCATTCTCCAGCACAAAGTTAATTAGGAAGTGCTAGCTTACATTTCACTTCTTTTTAATTAAAGAAAATAAATGTTATTTCCTAGGCAGGTCAACATAAAAGAAATTAAAAACCTGAAGTTATTAGCTATTATAGTTTAACCTGCCAACGGAAATTACTTTGTAATGGCAACAGAACCCTTCTGATATCCACTTGATACTCCCTGACAAACTAAGACATCTATATATAATGAATAAACCATGGAAATGCTAATAGGACTAGGATCCGCATGACTCCAGGGTATCGGCAAAAATCCAGAGTTGCTCGTGCTACACAAACTGTATAAAATTGAATGAAAAAAACTTTCATGGAGCTGGTAGCTGAATCCTTGCTAATACCTCTCAAACTAATCACTGCAATTGGCATCTTCATGAAGAATCTCAGAAAAGAAAGAGGATCTGAACTACATATGTGTGGGAATTAACTGCTGGTCTCCTGTATTTCCTACAGGTTACCACCTCGAAGAAGGAAAACTGAAATAAAAAAAAAATAATAATAAATAACTAAATAAGTAATATATTTTCTGAATGCATTAGGGTCGTCTTTATCTGAACTGCAAGTGATATAGAGACTTAATCTCCCAAAAGAAAATTTTCTCATTTCCCATATTCATGATTTTATTAAAAAATAAAGTGCAAAGAAACTGCTGGGAAAAAATTATATTCTCTACGAGAAATCCTGCTCCATGCACAGGACTGGTGAAAGATGTTCAATACTAGCTAAAACCCTTTTGACAGAATATTCAAAAATGTCCCAAGAATCAGTGAGAGAAGTGCCTATAGCCTTCAACCCATTTGGAAGCAAAAGTCTGGACATTTCTCAAGAAACTATACAAAGGGCCCTATAGAAAGGGAAGGAAGTCCTCTTCATGCATTTTGAGTTCCACCTTCTACAATTAGACACACTACACTGAAAAAATCATTACTGGTTCAACTTGCTGCTATGGAAACTGTATAGGGTAGCTATTCCCCTTTGGCAATGGAGATGCTCCAATTACAACAGTTGAAGAAAAAGTTAAATTCTATTTGTTTCCACCTGATCTAATGAAAATTCTTACTTCAGCACTCAAAACAATCCATCACTGTACTTCCACAAACAAGAGTTGGAAGAGGCCTCTGTAAAACATGTCACCGTTTCTTCACACTATCTTTTTGGTGTGAAAAGGACAGAATAAAGTAACTTACTTCAATTAAAAAGTGAAACAGGGAAAAGTGAAAGAGCAATAGAGAACAAGAGAAGCAATATTATCAAAAACATAGTACTGAAAGATAGTGCCTAAGCTCAATAATTGGCAATTTACACAGCCTGTTTAATTACTGAGTTTGAGGCATTGGTAGCAGTTTATTATTTTAAATCAATCTGTATATAAGAATGCATGTTCAACAACACAAATTGGATATACAGTTAAAATACAAAAACTCAAATCATGGTTGGTCCTACATTTACTTCACCATATCTAACTATTAATGATCCCATATCAAAGAAATGTTTCCTGAAGCACAACCATACTTGCCATTAAATATTCAGTGTTGCTGCTGTTCTAGGAATACTCTCTGCTCATGCTCCAGTAGGATTAGTTAACTGTGTAGCTGTTTATCTTTCCTCAATGCACTGAAAAGTAGTGCACATGACAGAATACTGTTCTTGCTACATGTTAACTTAAAAAAAAAAAAAAAAAAGGCACTTGGTAATCTCTACCAGAGTAAAACTGGCAGCCTTCAACAAGATTCACGTTCATGGAATTAAAAAACCACCATACATCCTGGCTTAGTCATTTTCTTTCATGAGACTTAAAAGAACTCAATATAAATTAAAATTGGTTTTATTTGCAATGGTCACAGAAAGTTTTACTTTAAAAAATGAAGACTCCTAGTTCTGCGCATGTACAAGTAAGGTCTCTTTGCTTCTAGTATAGTGGATAAATTGTTCAGACTCCAGTTCCCTATAGAGAAATACGACCTCTGTAATTGTTGTCAAGGTCAATGAGAACAGGGTAAGTGCTCAAGTGCTGGACGTATAATTTACATCAGCCTGGAGCAATTTTAGCATGATTTTTCAGCTTTTTCAACCTGTTTAATGTTTATTTAAACACTACAGTTTTGAAAAAATACAGTTATTTTGAAAAAATAAAGTTATCAAGTTAATCTATTTGACACTACTTTCTGCTTTCAAATAGGTGCACTGCCTTTTTTGCAACAATCTTTAGGCAAGATTTAGAAGCACTGTGGACTTGAATAACTAAAATTAAAGTCAAATGGCATCACTTTCCCTTTTGAAATATCAACAACCCTAAGACGCTCTAGGTTGAAAAAGACAAAAAAGCAGAACCATAGATGGTAACTTTATTTCCTCACAACTTGGGGATATATTTTTTGTGCAATTAGTTAACTGCTGTTAACATTTATTGAATTTAGCTGAAACATCTCAATTCCGATACACAGTCTGCAAAGTTCAGTTTCTGGGCTACATCTGTTAACAAAATGCTGCTAAGAGAAAGCAGATTTATTTACGTTAGAAGGGAATGAGTTCCCAATGGATTCCAGTAACAAGGTTGCATTGGTAGTGAAATGATAGATATCTGCAATGATGAATTTTGACCCAAAAGTGGGCTTTATTTACCATTCCTACTTAACACCTCCTTAAACCTACTTGGCACAGTTCTAAGATGAAAGTGACCTGGGATGCTAACAGAACAAAACTGATACACAGTTCATTAACCAAACCAGAAAACACTATTCGTTATGATTAGGGGGAAAAAAAAAACACCAAAAAACCAAAAACAACCAACCCACAGTGCAAAAAGACCAAATTCACCTTTTTATTTTCCTTCACACCTACAGTTAAGAAAACAAGAAAATACGCTAAGCTTATCATAAATGCAGGAAAACAAAATGTTACTGAATGAAAAGTTACTGAATGTGCCCTGTTACACCTTTGATGTAGGAAAACAAATCAGCCCAATATTCTGAGGATATGTATTTTGCTATAGGAAAGTGTACATATTCTCGTCATATCAAAGATGGCACTATCTTCCTTGGAAAACGATGCCTTGTCAAGCTCTCAAAGAAATCTCTCTATTTCAACTCGTTTACTTGGCTACCTGCTAAGAACAAGATTTACTCCTCCTAAGTCACTGAAACAACACAAGATTGCGTCTCTGGTAAGATCACATTTTATACTACTTTTCTGTCATTCCTAAACTCGCAACTTGGAATCAGTCAGTACCACAGTTAGAAATAATTGGAAAAGCAGTGCAATTACCAAGGGGCATTAGAAGGTGACATAAAAACTCTGACCAAAAGTGTTGCAATGCTAACAGATGTGGTAGAGGAAAGCAAAGACAATCTAAATTGCAAAACAACGCTATTAAACAGATGTCATGCTGTACTGTGTATCTGCATGTCCTATAAGGGAAGTCCAAAACAAGGGCCAGTTCAAGAGTGACTGTTTTCTTGTCAAGGTATATCACAGTATCTTTGAGTTGGAAGGGACCTCTTGAGATCACCTAGTCCATGCCACCCTGCTCAAGCAGAGACATCTATAGCAGGCTACCCAGGACCATGTTAAAGTCAGGTTTTGATTCTCTCCACAACGTGTCTGGGCAGCCTGTTCTAATGTTTGACCACCCTCACAAGAACAAAGTTTTTTTCTTCTGTTTAGATGGACTTTCATGCATTTTATTTTGTGCTCGCTACCTCTATAATACCACTGAACACTACCAGGAAGAGTCTGGAGCCCTCATCTTCTCTTCCTCCTGTCAGGTATTTATACATATGGGTAAGATTGAAGTCCCCCCGCCCCGCAAAACCTCCTCCAGGCTGAACAGTCCCAACTCTCTTAACCTCTCTTCTTAGGAAAGACACTTCACTGCCTTAGTCATCTTCATGGCCATTCGCTGGACTCATGCCTGTATAGGTGTGGTCTCATCAGGGCTGAGTAGGGAGCCAAGATCCCTCCCTCAATCTGATGGCCACACTCTTCCTAATGCAGCGCAAGTTGCTGTTGGTCTTCTTCAATTGCAAGGGTGTGTTCCTGGCTCATGGTCAGCTTGGTGTCTGCTAGGATTCCAAGGTCTTTCTCTGCAGAGCTGCTTTCCAGCTGGTCAGTCCCCAGCATATACTGGTACATGGGACCATTCCTTCTCAGGTACAGTTCTTTTTGTTTCCCCTTGCTGAAAGCCTTGAGGTTCCTCTCTGCCCATTCCTCCAGCATGTCTAGGTCCCTCTGAATGGTGGCACAACCATCTGGTGTTATCAGCAGTTTTGTACCATGTGAGAACTTGATGAGGGTGCCCTCTGTCCCACCATCTAGGTCATTAATGAAGATGTTAAATGGTACTGGCCTCAGAATTTATTCCTGAGGTATACCACTAGTCACTTGCCTCCAGTTGGACTTCATGCCACTCATCACAACTCTCCAGGTCCAATCATTCAGCTAGTTTTCAGTTCACTTCACTGTCCACTTATCTAACCCATGCTTCCTCTACTTGTCTATTAGGATATTTGGAGAAATAGTGTCAAAAGCCTTACTGAAGTCAAGGTAAACCACATCCGTTGCTCTCATCCATCAAATCAGTCACTTCATTATAGAACGCTATCCAGAACACTTCCAATAACCTTCTCGTCCTTCACATTTCTGGAAATTGTTTCCAGGATTAGTTGTTCCAACACCTTCTCACCTCCTGAGGCGAGGCTGACTAGCCCATAGTTCCCCTTCTTGAAGACAAGGGTTACATTTGCGTTATCAGAGTCTTCAGAAACCTACCTTGATTACCACAACCTTTCAAAGATAATCAAGAGTTGCCTTGCAATGACATCAGCCAGATCCCACAGTACTCATGGATGCAATGGGGCAATAGGCCCCATTGACTCACAGATGTCCAGTTTAAGTGTTCCCTAACCTGATCCTCCTCCACCAAGAGTGAGTCTTTGTTGCTTCAAAGTGTTGCTTTGTTTGCTACTTTTCCTTGGGTCTCAGGGACCTCAGATTCCTGAAAACTTTTCTCTGTATTAAGGGATATCTTAACATATTGACCAAAACCAAAGCATTTCTAGACCAAATCCTATTCCCAACTGTCCCCCACGAAAGACTGCACGTGATCAGTACTTCTCTACACACAGTTATTTTAAGTTAGCTACTGCAGTTCACGCCAATAAGATGATATATCGTAAAGAAGTACCTCTGAAATCTAAGGAAAGTTTACACAAGAGCAATTCCACTGACTGAACTATTAAAAAATAAAAACAAAATGAAAACAATTTCAGCTTAAATCACAAGGCAGAGAAATGTTGGGTTACAGGAAAACTTTCATTGATTTTACATGAGCCCTAGAGTAGCTAACTAGACCACTTTTAACAGTGATAAAAAGAAATACTAGCCTTGCACGAGAGTTTTTTAACTTTTGTATAGGGTTCTTTCCTAATGTGTCATGAAGGCCGCAAACAGATTCGAAGCAATTTGAAGACTAACAATGGAAACATCAAAAAATACAACTGTGGTGAGTCTCACAAGAAGCTCACCAGAAAAAGCAGTCTGTCAAATTTGCACAATAAAATCTGTGCCCTTGAGGTCAATCCAGTTCAATCAAGCTCATTAACACAAACATCATAACGTCAAGCCTTTACATAGGTTTATTTTCATGCTGTCCTCCTCCTCTCCAAATCTGCTGAAGTTGCAGTACATTTCATTGATAAAGGTGTTGTGAAAGGAGCTCAGAAATGAACATACAGTTCTCAGCCATGCAACTGCAAAACTACATGACAGATGATCTGGGATCAAGATTGCACATGGCAACTTTTACTACTCACACAGAAGACAGAAAGAAGAAAGAAATGCATGAGTAAATTTGGATGGATGAGAACAACATACAGCAACAGAGCGAATTACTTGAGATTCTATCAATATTGCAAATCAATGCTTTTTACAGTGCCATCTGGCAAACATCATTTAATGTAACATTAAGGGGAAGTATAAACATGATACACAGACATATGCACTTCCAGATTCTGTGGTTACTAAAATAATTTCTAATGAAAGCTTGGAAAATGCCTTCAGGGATACTGCCAGGTAAGATTTGGACAATAACTCTGCAAGACCATGATAAGATGCCTAATAAGCATTGAGAAACAAGAAATTCTGCTGTGCCAGACTTTGATTGAGGACAAACTGAAATTAGGAATCTCTGCCGTATATGCAAGAAGGCTGCAGCAAATTACATACATGCATCATAAGCACCAGAAGTATTCTTCCACACATGGGAAAATATTGTCTGTTGAGGACAAAAGAAAGTATGGATCCAAAATCTGGGTGCCAGACATGCTGTAAAACTGCACAAAAATATGGAGAGGGGAAGAAAAAAAACCAAACCCACACAGTGACCAGCTGCAACAAGCCAACAAATACCTCAATGAGAAGCAAAGTTTTTCCCCTGCAACAGCTGGAAATACAGTCAATTCCAGGACCAACTGTAGACAGAAGCGAAGGAGACCCCAAAACTATAACAAACCTATTATGGAAGTGACAAGAAAATTAACTTCACAAAAACCAGCACATGTAATGGGATTGTTTCTCAGTATGCAGAGAACCAAACTAGTAAGTGCAATTATTTTTTTTAAGTATTAAAGATGTTCCAATCCTCTTTTTCCTTCCTTCCCCAGATCCCAACAATCAACACAATTCTTTCTACAGGGAGCCCTCCAGAACATCAGACAATCTAGCGCAACTGAATAACTGTCCCAGAAGCACATATGTAGCTATGAGATGTTTACCAAGCAAAAGTGTCACTATCATTCTGATGCTGCAGTTAAGGAAATTAAGTTTCTTCAATGTTCTTCACTGCAAGTCTCTGTATTCAGATTTTGTGACAAGTCTTTACTTCTGTGATCTTAATCTAAAAATTTCGAATTATGTCATTAATCAACATAGTATCTACAGAAAAAAAATCTTTCTTCCATCATAAAATAACAACTTATCCCACGCGTTTGCTTGCATTTTGTACTAATTGCAAAGACAGAGAATCAGATACCAGCATTTCCTTGCTTCCTTGACTTCTCATTTAAAGTTTTTTACGAGTCTTGAAGACCACTAAGAAATACCCACCTAGGTACAAGTGGATGGTCTAAACAAACCCAAATTACAAAATTAATTACAGCAGCAATTTCTCATGACAACTTGCAGATTTCCACTATTACTCTGAATTTACCTTGTGTCAGAAAACATCTGCAACATATGTACATCTATTTTGTTAGCCCTCTTCGGCAGGCGAACTCTAAGTTTACAGACATAATGGAAGGATCATATTGGAGAAGGCCAGACAAACATGGCCAGAGCATAATCACCAAGCAGAGGGCAATAATCTTGCAGAAGAAAGAGAAGAGCAGATCTTGCCATTCATGTGAAGCAGGGAAGTCAATGGCAGCAAAACAGAGAAAGACCAAGGTAGAATGGAGCTCAGCTAACCTCCAATTAACTATAAAGATGCTCTTTTGCTATGTATGGTCTATGCGTGTTTAGGAAGAACTGTTAACTCTCTGCAGCACGTTTGGACAAGTAATCACCCTGGGATCCAAATAATATTCCTGACTTTCCTATGCAATAGTAAAATATAGCATCAATATGCTTTTCAACTACTATTTACATAATACAACTCATTAACTGCTGTTTCAATGCCACTCTTCCATACACATGAAGGGGGAAAAAAAGTAACTCTACTCCAAAATGAAAGAGTGACAGCTATTCAAAGAGTGGAGGCCACATACAGACAAGAATTCAATAGTGGCACCTGCCCACTTTAGACCTGAATTTGACCCAAAATACCAAACTGGAAGAGAACAAAACCTCTTTGAATATACCTTTATTAAAAACAGTGAATGTATTAAAGTCAAAATAAGAGTCTCCAAATAAGCTTCACACTTACAGTGTGTTTTTTAATTGACACTTACAAATCATAACAAAATAAATACACCACACAGATTCCCCTATATGTACGTAAATCCTCAACATCCAGTACATCTTTGACTTCATTTTTAGCCATGGAAAATGGAGAGGTTCAACAAAGGAAAATGACTTCATCAATGTTTAACCTCAAACCTGTGACAAAACCAGGAATACTGAACTCTCCATTACCTTGTTTCAATGCTGTTGCATTAAGGTAAAATCTGCTTGCTGCAAACACTTAAGATATGGTTCCCCCAAACTTTCCTCACAGATTGTGAGTTAACTGAGAGAGGACACTAAGCTCACAACCATCTAACAAAATGAACTGCAGTACTGTTATATTCAATAGCTATAACATCGCATGTCTTATATACGTGCCGCTGCAATAGCAAGAATTCAGTATCATCATTTAACTCATGCTCAAGGGGGGCCCTCAGGCTCAAAGTGACTGACAGCTCCCCAGAGCTCAGACAATCACCCCATCTAGTGCAACTAAGAGATACTCTGTGGTTCCTACAGCTTCAGTGACTTGGATGGACAATTTAAATTTCATCTGTAGGCTATAGAGGAATCTCATATTATAGAAAGCCCTGAGTTGGGATGACATCAACTACAATCACAGAACCTTCTCTGCTCTGCAGTATGATGAAGAACAGACCTACTAGTTATGAAAAGGGGAGAAAAGGGCACAGTCTGAAGCAAATTTCATATAATTTAATAACATAATAAACCTAAAGAATATTCTTATTTTTCAGATGCATTTAAGGCAGTGAAAGTAATCACTGTTATACAGGTAGCTTGAAAATTAGCTCAAACATGCTTTAAAAAAATACATAGTAGTTCAATTAAAAAAAAGATGGCCATTGAGACACACACAGTATACAAGCATTGAAAGAACTTTGTTTTGAGTGTCCATGTATATATTGCAGAGAGTGTACCCATCAGTATAATCTGACATCAGCGAATAAAGATTTTAACTTACCTTAATACGAATACTTCCCACCATAGAAGTCTGGCTCACGTTTTTATGATACTGCTCTAATTTCTAAAAGCATAATGGCATACTTCACTGCCTGAAGACAGACAGTAATTTAGAAGCCTTCTCCTCTCCTCTTCAGCAGGTTTTCATAGAGACTCATGTTCTCAGTGAGCTACAAGTTCAACAGGATCTGAAAACCATTACAGTTTTTCTAATTTTCCTGCCTATCTGCCTCCATTTACTACCCTTATTGCTTCAGTCATGGTAAAATCAGGATGTAATATGCAATTTACCAACTCTTTCAATGAGTTTTAGTAAGTTCACTTCTTCAAAAAAAAAGAAAAAGGGCGGAGGGGGAAGTGAAGAGAAGAGTTAATTTTGGTACTAGAAGTCCTTTGGATTCCATATAGATTCAGCTATGGGTGGAGGTAACAGTCCTATGTTTTATAGTTGCTTTTACAATTTCTTTACTGCAGCAGGCAAAATAAATGAATGTAATTTCTGTACTTTTCAAACAAAATCTGCCTTTGCCTACAAGCACAAAGCTTACCTTTACATACAACTCTCATACAACAATGAGGATTCTGTTAAAGAGAGTGAGTCTCTTTGTACTCCTGGAAGAAGAAAAGAACTTTGCCTTCAAGAAATGCAAAGGGAAAGGTGGCAAACTGAGCAGATCCCTGGCAAAGAGGTATTACAGTTCTTTACCACTGTAGTAAAAAAAAAAACCAAACAAAACAAAACAGCTTCATTGATGCAGTAGATTATTGAGAAGTACAGAGAATAATTACAGTCAGAGGAAAAAAACCATACTAGATATAGTTGCTGGGAATCTTCTAAGGAGGAAAATCAGAGAGCACAGGGAACAAGCAATTAAATAGCAAGACAAAAATTAAACAAAGGCACAGGGAGAACCATCATGCAAAACAAAGAGACAGAGGCATCTCATAACACAGACAGGGAAAATAAGTGGCAAAGGATGCAGGAAAGGTATTCAGGAAATTACATCAGGTAAGCAGAGATCCTATACCAGATTTTGATTTAGGATTATATGCATGCCTTGATGCTGCTTGCTGCCCGATATGCAAGACTTAGATTATTTTTAGGAAAACCGAGATGATTCTCACCTGAATTTTTAATTTCAGAGTAACACTAAACAATCAACCAATTCTGCTTCTGTCAGTCTACAACGTGACATGTCATTTAAATAAATGCATTTTGAAAGGACGGATTTTCAACATCATCAAAACAACATATTGGGGGATGGGGGAAGACGGCACTTACGTTGACATGATTGCAACTGAACAAAATGTGAAGCAAATAAACTGTTTGGCTGCAACTACAAAAAGCAATTTAGCCACTGGAATTCCACGCTGATTTTCTGCTTTCTTGGACAAGAGGGGCATGAAAACCTGCTACTGACATATAAAACACAAAAGAGCATCTGTCAAAACACTGCTCTCTGATCTTAAACTGGCAGGGTTGCAGAGAACAACTCTACTTTTAACTAAAGAATGAAACAAATCACTGGTGTCATCAATTCATAATGGACTTCAATTTCAAAATTAGTAGGAAATGTTAATACTGCCAACTTAGCAATGCCTCTATATAAAATGGAACGAAGAAAAACAATGATAATCTAACAGTAGCACAACTTCTCTGGGCCAGTTACAGCATTTTTGAGCGGTCATGTGAATACCCTTCCTCTCCACATCTCAGCTGAATATGAGACACCTGTCATATGCAATTACATTACAAACAAAGGACAGGATCAAAGGATGTAGGAAATGGTAAATGAGATAATGTTAGTCATTTAGTTTGAGTGCAACACATAGAAGTACTTGTGTTGGGGATATTAAATATACATGAACAATATTAACATAAATAGTAAGACTGTTACTGAGTTCTTTGGCCAATGTTGCAAAAGTAAAAATTAACATTTTAATTTTTTTTTAAAAAGTTACAAAATATGCAAACATTTCCAGCAGATTCTAGCACTGTTGCTACATAAAATAAACCAAATATTTTGTAGACTATACCTAATTTTAAACTTGTTAAGTCCACAGTCTGAAAAAAAACACACAAGCTGTACATAAGTTAGCACCCAAAATAAATATTGCGTGGACTGAGTTTTTTTCCTGTTTTGCATGAATATTGCACACCAGGATTTAGTACCTATTATTTCGTAGAGAAATACAATAAAATGTACAACCCCAAGTTTCATAATAACTATTGTGTATTTTTTTCCCTTAGAAACCTTATGGAGTAACAAGTGAAACACAGACTGAAAGGTTCCAGGATATTGGCAGTATGTAGGTAGAGATGAGGAACTCTATTCTTCACAACTCACTTGTCTCAGAAAAGTCAATCAGACGCTTGCTAGTAGGAAGGGCACCCAAAACCAGAGTGAGGATTTGATAAGAGACTGCAGTTAGGTTTGTACAGAAATGGATGGCAAAAACCCCAAAGGATATGTTGGCAATTTCGGTCTTTCAATCCAAAATGACTAAAGATCTTGTTTGCTAAAAAGGAAAGGTAACAGCTCTTTTCTCCTTTCATCTTATGTTTGTGGGGTTTGAGTTTTGTTAACTATCGGTCTTGATTATGTTTATATACTGTTTGTGATGACTGGTCACCTCAGATACACCGTATTCTCCATTCTCTGATTTTATGCCAAATTTCAATTAAGAATTAAAGCAATTTAACACATGAGTAAAGACTTCTTAGTCATCCCAAACTCTTCAAACAAAAACATTTGCACAAAATGCAGACCAACTCAAACACCAGTGAAATTATTCCTTCAGTTCATCAGTGTTTTCATAACCACAATATTGATTTTATAGACATATTCAGAAAACCAATAAAAATGGTCATGAACATCAAACAAATTCTCAGTTTTTACTTAAGCAAACGTTGCCTGATTCTTCATGTGCTATTCACCAAGTTGCAATTAGAAATATCTGTGGCAAAGGTCACACCAAATCCCCTGCTGACTAAGTTTTCCCTATAGGGGAATTTATATAATAATATATTATGTATAATCTGTGTATATGGTGATACATGTCTGTTTATAACAAGCAATATAAAAAGGCTTAAGTAGGATTTGTGATAAGGATTTGTGCATGATTTGTTCCAGTTTAGCACTTTTTAGACTTTATGACATCATAGTTAATTCCAAACCTCTTGATGTAGTTAACCTGATTTATAAGAGTATCATATTCCCACTTGGGTACAAGAGAAACAGAATACTAAATATCACAGCTGACACCCTTCCCAAAGGCACCATCAAATATTTCATTGAAGATCTTAAGCTGTAATAACCCCAAATCCCAGCCATTAAAAAACCTTGACACATGAACATATCCACTTACTGTTTCAACAAAACGCTTCTAATATTAGAACTACAGCTCTCCCGTACAAATCGATTCCTTGTTTCACTTTGTCACCATCTATGTAATAAGAGATACTAGAATTGAGTGTAAGGAAGATCACCCATTATTAACAGATTGCATCAGTTACCTCACTAATGACATTAATAAGTTGCAAAATAAGGAACACTCGAGGCTTCAGGATGGAGTCAAACTTTTGTTGCGTTAATGGCAGCCAACTCGTACCTATTGCTCCCAGAGTAGGAACTTAAATTCCTTCAGAGCAATTGGTGCCACTTCCTGTAACTATTGCAAACTGTTGCTTCTTCTATCAGTTCACTTCATCCTGTATTTTGAAGTATTCCTCCACAGAAGCTTCTACCATTGACTGTAGCCTCTATGTAAACAAATCAAATTTCATTCCCTCAATTTGTGCCTCATGCTATCATGGTGAACTTGCTGTCTAATCACAATAAAAAATTCCAGTGAACTACTGCACTATTGTTTTAGTAGGTATGCAACAGAACGAAAACTGTGTCAGACAAGTTTTAAATGAAATCTGAAATGCAAGACATTATAGAAAAAAAAATTTTAGTTTGTTCAGAATCAACACATCCAGTGTAGAAGGAACATGAAACACGAAGTCTCTACTCATACCTAAAACACAGAAAAAAATATGCTTACTAAATTCACTGCATAAGCTCTCCACGTACCAATACTGTTTCAATGCTACTACAGCCCCTTTACACCCAAGAGATGAAAACAGAAATAGCCAAGTATTCGGATGTCTGCAACTGTCAGGATTGGAATTCCAGTCACTCCGTTAGAACTAAGCAAAGCCCAATGATCTTATGCAATACTTGTTTCTTGGATTGCATCAAACATTTGCATCGTGAAAGATTTAGATGACTTTAGTACAGATCTTATCTTTTCAGATCTGAGTCAGAATCAGCAGTACAAATGAGCAGGGTGTTTGGCTGCTGCTGGACTGGTTTGGTTAAGTAATACACCTCTAATTGAAAGCAGGGAGTTTGTACTGGTGACACCAATAATGAAATATGATCTTTTGTTGAAAGGTGTAGGACATAGCTGAAGCCATAAATCATTAGTCTCTATGAATGCCGAACTCAAAAGCACGCTTTGCCTTCCCTCGACTTGCCATCAAACATCCATTCTCAGTAGGGCCAAAGAATACACTTCTTCCAACGAATACTTCTAAACTATCTTTTTTTTTCCACAGGATCTGCTGCAGTGATTTAGGGCTATCCCTGGATCCTGTTATCATTTTCTCCTTTCCCTTTAGTTCACTGATTTTCTAGTTTTTTTTCTTCTCTCCAGACTCAACACCACACAACAGCACTACAATTAAATGACCGCTCACTCCGCAAAATGGGATTTAATCACCTTAATGGACATGTGAACAGTACAATGTAAAACCTCTTTGGAGGAGGACTGTACTGCCTCTAGGAATATGGTTGGTTAGGTCCATATAGGATACACTTCTTTTGATGTGCCAGACGTACCTTGCTCTTCAAGAGACAATCTACACTCCTTAGAAGGCAGGCTCATTCAAATTCAACTGCGTGATCCTTGAAGACGCTGCAATGACCTCCATTCCTCATATCATTTTAACGCTTTGGGTTAAAACATGGAATTTGGAGTGAGAGATGAGAGAAATTAATAGCAAGGGCTAGAACAGAATCAATTCTGTAACTACAAATAGGGTCAGGGCAAACTGTCAGTGAGCTGTCATTAAAACCACTTTTTTTTTTTTTTGCTATTGATTGACAGTTTTTCTAATATAAAGAATTATAAAACCAGACAGATGATGTGTGGCAGCATGTAAAATGAAAAATAATTTTAGTTAAGACCATCCTGTTTTCAAGAAAGCAGAATTTGCATTTTTTTCACTTAATATTACTCAAGAATACCCTTACAAAATCTGTAACTATCAGGTGGTATGAATTTAAGAAATTCCAGTAAAATTTGTCCCCTTACCACAGGTTATAGAACCCAGCCATAAGCATGTGATCTGGAATAGAACTTGGCACAAAGACATTTTAGCTAGGAGCATTTTATCTTTGAAAGATACACTCAGAAAATTTAGTTTAGCAATGTGTAGGCTATAGATCTGTGAAAAAAAAGAAAAAAAAACAACAAAAAAAACCCAAAACTGTATTAGCACCTGAGCTGCAGACACTCCATTCCTATCTGTGTTTGCAGGTGGACTTTTTTGACCTATGTATACTAAGATTGCAGCATGAACAAAGCCCTTTAAATACACCAAAGAAAAGAATCTCCAGGAGAGACAGTACATCTGTGAGAAAGATTATTTTGGTGTCTGGTAAGGGCAGAGCTCACCCACGATGAGGATAACAATGCTGGGTAATTCTCATCTCCTTAGGAACTCAGGTTAAAATAGAAGTTTGGGGTACTATTTGTTTCAAAGATTTTTTTCTCTGAAACTACAAAACTGTCAGAAGTCTAATACAACAGTACTGCAACTTGTAGTCTGAAAGCTTGAGTTTAAAATAAGAGAGAGAACTACCACAAAATTTCTGTGGTCCACGGAAGATGGGACATGTTAAAACTCTGGTTTTATGCATTTATGAAAGCAGTCAAGAATCACTGGCCAAAATGGATCTAAAGATTCCAGACAAGTCTCAGACAACGGAACAGCTAAAATGAATATTACAGATGAAAATGTTGTTATACCAATCCTAATGTGGGAAATTATGCATTTTATGCAAAATCATAAATATTGCATGAAAGAAATTCAGAACTACTCATTTTCTGGAAAAAATATTCTGAGTTACTAGTGCCATTTTCTTTGTTTCCCGTTGTGCTCCTTGGTTGACTCGCAATCCCAGATAGGGTCGGATTCAGTAAATGTTTCCAGATGTAAAGATCATATTTAATACTCCACCTAGAAGTAAATCTTATTCCCACTAGTTACTGTTTGTATAACCCGTCTGAGTTCAGCCTTCAAAAAAAAAAAAAAAAGTAAAAACCAAAGTCCATATCCATTAGAAAGTTATTAACTTCCTTATTCTGTCAGAGATAAAGGAACACAGGCCTGGGCCATCAATCAAAGCACGCAGATCATCTATTTTAGTAAGATAAAATTCCCACTGACTTTCACGGGACTTGGGATCTCACTCAGTCTGACCAGGGACCAACTGAGAAGGGAAATGTGGGGTAAAGAGCGACAACCTCCTGAATCTTGCCACTGCTCCATGCAAATAGTGCACGCTTACATGCTTAATCTATGCCATTGTGCATTACCTACCATCTGATTGTAAATATAATTAATAGCCCACAAGACATATTAAAGGGAGAGAATAAAGTTTTTATCCAGTTGTCCATGCAAAAGAAAAAGGAGAGCACTTAGGTTACCTACAGCATTCTTTCATTGGCCAACAAGTGGGGCTAGCCTTCAGTTGCGTACAATACAGTAGATTGCTTTCCATGCCATCCAGCAATCTTTTGGGCATCGATTCAGTCATTTCTGGTTTTTCCTGTCACCTCTAAACCTTTCTTGAAACTCAGGCCAGAAAACTCAGTGAGATAACAAACATGGTAGTGCTAAAAGCTACTTTCAGAAAACTACTGTAACCAGGTCTACGATGCTGACAGGTCTTACGTGTCTCTTTGTACACCAAGCTAAGAAATCAAATGAAGCCTTTAAATGTTGGCAAGAAACACCATGGGATCCCTAAGACTTGACTTTCTGCAAAAACTGTTATCCAGAAATCCCAAGTGCGTCTCAGATAATTTACCTTTCCCAGACAAGCACAAGTAAATATACGCACTGAAAACTACCTATAAAAGGATACTGAGGGATCTCAGTAGATTCTTCTTTGTGTTTTTTCCTCTACTTCATTTCAACAGAATAACTATTTTTGAGCTACACGATTTTGCCTCTTTTGAGGAAATCAAGTCCTTTCTCCTAAAAATAATTTTAAAGTTGCTTTATTAATATAAACTTAAGAAATAAGAAAACAAAAAAGTAAAAGTAATAGCACATTTCCAGACAGTTTATTAAATAAAATACAAAAGCACCTCTTGGGTGCTGGAAGCATTCATGCTTCAGCCTTGTGCCTTTACAGTGGCCCCATCATGTGTTAATGATTACATATATTCATTCACTACCAAAAATAGTTTCCTCTAGAATTATGCACAAAGAACATTTGTCCACAGTGAATTTCAAGCTTGGCTAGTCTGCTTGGGTTACAGTTACTCCTAATTTTACCGTGGCAAAAATCCAGAAGTCTACTTTGTGTTAGCAGTTTATCTTTTATGTCAGAATATTTTACTCATTCATTCAAAGTTAGGAAAGTAGCAGCACCTACTAGCAGCACTGAAATCTTTACTGTACCCATGGAACCAGTTATCACAATATACAGATGACTAAACCAAAATCCTAGTTAGCTTATCTGGAAAGAGCATCTCTCTCCTCTCTCCCATTCTCCCCCTCCTCTCATTTTGATCTCCTCAGGAAACCTCAAGTAGGATTTTCTTGATCACTTTTCACGTGTCTTAAAAAATTAGAATATGCTACCAACACCAAAAAAAAAGCAAGCTTAATAAGTAGTGGTTACAAAACCAGTAGAAAGAGAAATATACAACAAAAATCATGTGCATTTTTAATATGTCCTCTGTCTTACAAAATATGATTGCCTCGGGGGGGAAGGGGGGAGGCAGTTGCTGCACATTTTTTCAAGTACAGACATACATTACTTAAGGTGTAAAACTTTTTACACATATCTTAAAAGTTAGGCACATAGAAGCCTCTTGAAGATTTCTCTTGTGTTGCTCTGAAGCCCTCTTCCCCCCCCCCTCTTTTTGGATGCCGAGAAAAATTGCTCCCTC
>NW_009647222.1:11731521-11749351 GCF_000708025.1 Charadrius vociferus | reverse complement strand
ACGTCTGAGCTCCATAGAGAGTCATTTTTATTTGCTTACAGGACGTGGCGGATTCAAAAACTGGCTTCATTTTTCAGTATCCTTAAAGGACCTAACTTTTTTTTTTTTCTTTTTGGCAGGGAGCATGGTTGGAACTTCAAGTTCAGCCAAAATAGACAATAAAACAGTAAGAAGGCATAATGCCAAAAATGCAAAGGCATCAGCGTCCAGAGCATAATTCCACTCTTTTTTCTCTCCTGCTTGCCCCCCCCCCCAATGATTTACACAGGAAAACGTAAAAAACAGAAAACACTCTTTGTCCTGGAATGAACTCCTCATATTTTAAAACAGCCTACAAACATCTCAGACCCACTGGAGGCGAGCTAAAGAATGATATTGCTCATTTAAACTGACAGATATTTTTTTTAATCCATATGTTTTATTGTTATGTTCTTTTGAATATCATACTTTGTTCTGCTTCTTGGGAGAAAACATTTGTATGAAGTAACAACATGTGGAATCTCTCACACAACACAATATGAAATTTGGTTCAAGAGTAGCCTTTTTTTCCTCCTCCCTCATGATACACAGTTTTAAACATTATTCTCACTGGCAGTATGCCTGTGTTAGCCTCTAAGCCAAAAAAACTCCCAATTAATTTAAAACTCTCATTTTGTTGCAGCAAAATTGACTTAATTTTTTTTTTTTTTAAGAAGGGTCCAACCTGCAAATAAAGCTACAAAAATGATGTGCAATGACCAACAAATAAGTAAAGCTTCTCTGTAAGGATTCATGTGAATGTTTCCTCGCATTTGCAACAGGAAGCCAGGCAGGACGGGTCTGGGGGAAGGTCTGGAAGCTGTATAGCAAAAGTGGAGGGAAAGACAAAAATAGATTTTAAAGAGGATATTGTCTTCCTTACTGCATTAATCCTTGTTTGGAATTAGAAGCTAGCTATTCAATGTTTCCTTTCCATCATATAAAACTTAACCTATATAATTTGCAGAAAATATCCAGAAGCCACGCAACGCCTTCTATTTATTAACAACAGTTAAAGAACTACCTCTGCAGAAGCATGTGTCCAACTCGGAAACCAAAAAGCAGCAAAACAAAGGCTATCTCCTTTACGTACAAAGTGCACCTGAAAAATATTAACTTTTGCTTTCTGAAGAAAATAACAAATAACTATGATATTTGCATTAAAAACAATTAAAATCCTAATTGAAGAAAAAAGGTAGACTTTTTGGGAGGGTGCAAAGTATTTTTGTGAAGTATTTGTGAGGCTAAATGCTAGAAATCTGTGTAACTGTAAGGAAAAACACAGAAAAAAACATCAAATCACTGAAGATTTAAACACCTGGTTTTCAGACAAACTGTGGTATGAACTAACTTTGAAACAGGCGGGGCAAAACGGCATACTAGTCTGAGCTGATCATCCAGCAGGATTAGTAGGAGCCTAGTAGAAATAAAAATGGGGGGGTAAAAAGGGGGGAAAAAAAAAAATTATGATAAAAGTTTCATGACATTGACATTGCTGGTTGCCAGGTTCAGAAAAGAAAACGTAGCAGGTACGGTGAATTTAAATACAAAACAGATGGCAGCTGCCCAGCCTCCTGCTGATCATGCAAATAAAACAAGGCAAAACAAAGCAAAAACACCAAACAAAAAGCCAACCAATTAAACTTAAACCAAAACTTCACACACCATACAGACAATCAGGAAAGTAGAAACAGAAAGGATGAAACAATTGGCTGCTACAGATTTTTTAACAAATCCTGTAATTTTAAGAAGATGAATGACAGAATGTCTATTTAGATGCTTTATATGCGAGTATTCGCAGGAGAGATTTATCTTGCTGGTGTCACATCAAAAAACACATGAAGTTACAAGGGCAAAGATCATATAGCATTTTGGACTATACGGACTTCAAGAACAAGGAGAAAAAAAAAAAAAGGGAACCCAACAATATAGCTGGTAAAAAGATATCCACTAGGATGCCTAGGTTTCCAGAGGAAAAATTAGGCTTTTGATTATGGATGGGCTGGACACAAAGCTCTGATTCATCTGAATCATCACGCTATCTTGTGAACATTCAATTTTGAGTTCCTCATGTATCCATTCTACAAAGGAAGTCCTGCTTCCTGGCTGTACTGTAACTTCCCTTAATGAACTGTAGTCGAGTTCTAATGGTATGTTATGAAAATGTACCAAGCAGCACAATTACTGACTCGGCTGCCGCCACTGGAGTTGTGAGATGTTGTTCAGTGTGTATGAACGCAGCCTCCTACAAGCGAACACACGCACGCTCTGCCTGCTCTCCGGGTTGGCGGGGTCCAAGTAACGCCTGAACGCAGCTCAGGCTCTGTGCTGTACTGACAAAGCCGTACTGTTTTGAGGCAAATCTCAAAATCTCAAGCATTCAGTTGTCTCCAACCATAAGGCTAACCCCATTTACAAAAGACTGCATGTAGGAACATTAAAAATTTTCAAGCGCTTTTTTTGTGAAGTTGTCAGTTTACATCCCAAACGCTACTTGAAATTAAATTCCAATTTATCCCATGGCTCCTCCCTTACCTCTAACCTGGAAATCATACACAAGAAATAGCAATAGTCAGTACAACAAAAACAGCTTGAATCGTCAGAATAATATATATATACATACATGTGTGTATATATATGTACATACACACCACCCAATGCAGTGGTAAGACCGTGGTATATACACTATTTTAGAGGGGGAAAATGTTGCTGCAACACACTCTGAAAAGAAATAAATGTCTGTACCCTTAGGATCTGTAAATGCAAAGGACAATGACATCCAAAGAACCTGAATACAGGGGCTCAAAGTGAAGTCTCTATTTGTAGTTTGGGTTTGGTGTTGGGGGGGGATTCGTTTTTTGTTTTGTTTTCAGGGTTTTTTTCTTTATTTCGCTGACTTCTAACGTATGTATAAACTCCAGTTGGAAAGAGACAAGATCGGAATACATACACCACTTCCACAGTAATATAAGGTGAAAGGGCTCACCTCAGTTCAAGGAGCACCAAAGCCTAAAGTGAGCCAATTCTAGAGCCCATAGATTTTCACTCTAACAGGACTCACCCAGCATTAGCAGAAAGCCTCTGTGTGCTTTTTTCACTAGTACCACATTCTCTGTTAAATACCTAAGAGGAAAAAAAAAAAAAGCCCATCCCTGCATACTCTTTCTCAAGCTCATGACCACCCTGTTCAAACGACAGCAGAACGGTTAAGTGGCCGAGTGGGCCTACAACCAAGAAAGCAAGCTACAACCGGAGGAATGGGAACCAAGCCAATTGTCTAGACAGAAGGCAAAAAACCACGCTGGCTAAATTTAATCAGCTGCCTCCTTTATTTTGTAAAGTGAATGGGTAGATTATAGCCAGGGTGACACATAATTTGTGATTGAAATTGCTTGTTTAATTGTAATTTAAGAAGAGATGAACTTCATCCCAGTCCCACATCCATCATTCTCATACTTGCAAATCAAACCGAGAGCCATCTTCAAAATAAACCGCAGCTGTTGAAAGCCTCCAACTTCAGCAGTGGCTCTGCGCTCTCCTACCTTTATAGATTCTTTTGCTGATCCCCTCACTCACCCCAAGAGAGAAAAAGAAGCCCATTTTCAGCTACCATAAGTTCTCTGCTCTCCACAGACGGTCTTTTAAGATTTAGACTGGCAGTTTCTTTCTTAAGAAGGAGGCAAAGTTGGCAAAGGACAAATAAGATGATTTACAACATCTATTGACTACAATCAGTTGCACAGACAGCAGTACAGAACAGCTGGCAGGATAGTGAAGAATAGTTCTTATTAGAGATCTGCTATTTAAACTCAGTCACTATAACCAAATTTGATCCAAAGGACTTAGAGGAAACATGGTGAAATTATAAAACATTCTGAGGAAAAATAAATAAATAAATAATAATCTGCCTTTGGTGGTACAGATGTCTAAAACTCTTAACACTCCATTTAACTCTTTCTAAAATTTAAGGTGGAATTTCTAATTACAGACCTTATACAATACATTGCCCAGTGGGAAGGAAAACAGAAAAATATGGGACCTTAATAACACTTACAGGTAAAGCAGAAAGTCATCAATCCAAAAAATGAAGTGTTACCGTAACTTGCCTCTCCTATCACCATTTCTTTGTCTTAAAGTACTGAATTTGAGAAAAATCAAGATGAGTTGGTAAGATTATCTCCAACCCTTTGTTTTTGACCTACAACACAGCCACTGAAAATCCCAGTAGACATTTTAATAAACATCTGAATATTGATCAATTTCAAAGTTTTGCTTAAACCTGTTTTTTAAAAAGTATTGAAATGAAACGTTTAATGCTGAAATTGTCAACCCTGTAAAAGTAATAGCACCCTTTGTAACTTCTCTAAAAAGCAAAACAGAATTGCCTTTCATTACCTTCTTAGGTTGAAGCAAAATAGTGTACTATGATCCCTTTTAAAAAATAGAGAATGGTATAAAAAATAAACTTCTTATTCAATGTGAGGATACAGTATAAAAAGTTAACCGCATTACAGTCCTTTTTTTTCAGTCTAGAAATATATCCCTAAAATATATTTATTATTAACACACTAGTTTAAAAAGCATCCTCACCTGCATGTGCTAGGCAATGTTTTTTGAGAAATTCCAGTGAGTTATAGCAAGCTTATTTATTCAAACAGCAATAGCTAAGTAAATATTACAGAATATACCCTGAAAACATATTCAAAGTTCATAATCACAAGCACTGATGTTAAAAATGCTGCTCCTGCACTCAGACACAGGCAACATATATGTATCATGAAATTCACACCTGCAATTCAAATAATCGCTACTTCACACTGTATCAGCAGAAGTGACAGACCGAGAGCTATTTATAGGCTTTTGATCAGACGTCCGTAAAAAACAAATAAACTTAAGAAAATTGCATCTGATTCACAGATAATCTTGATCAAAGAGGTTATATTTAAGTGAACTGCTACGATCACAGCAGGTTCCCATAATCACCTCATGGTATAAAATACTGAAAAATAAACACTCTTCTGCTCACCAAAGGAAAACATGGATATAATTTATTAAATCGTTACCTCTTAAAAATGCCTGCTAATACATAACTACAGAATGCCAATAACAACAAATAATAATATATATGATTTATTTGTATATACACACAAATCCCCCTGGTTTAATTGTTTTAATAGCTGCAAATATTGACAGGGAAAAAAAAAAGAAAAAAATAATCAGCAAGTGAGCCTATATGAAGTCAGTAGATTACTACTAAATTAACCTATAAAATACAATGCTGCAGATGATTTTCAGTCAATTTGCAGGCTTTCTATCAGGGTTGCATGGGTTTCCATGCACCTGCATAATCCAAGCCAACACGGATGAGAACTGCACTATAGGCAAAAGAGGCTTAAAGGGTAAAAAAAAAAGGAATCACGTTTGCAACAGGAAAGATCTTGTTCCCCAGTGTTCCGTACAGCTTCCAGGATTGCTTCACCTCTCAGCCTGTAACAGCTATCATAGTGGATAAAACAAACTTCACTACAGGGCATGGCTTGACAATGTTTTATTTCGTTCCATATTCAAACATACAACGTCCAAAATACAGTCTTCACATAGAGTGGATTTCATCCTTTGCTTACTAACTTGGATGTATGGAGGAATAGGCCTGAAGGCATACATTGTGACCACTGAAACAGTGAAAAACAAAATGGAAGAGGCAGAGCAAAAGTCTTATGCTCATGAGAGAGCAAATAGCTATGCTATCAACTTTCTAATACCCATAAATTTATGCCAACGGAACGGATGTAAAAAAGGTAATGAAAAGAATATAAAGAAATACAAATGACCTAGTACAGCAAACTGATATGTATTTGATTCCAAGGATAAACGTTAAATGAATAGACATGTACTGGCAAAAGGCCAGCTCCTAACAGAACACAAACCTCGTAAGATTCGAGTTCTGTTTTTAATTTCAAACCCATGAACTTTAAGTGGATTTGAAATTAGGCAAAACATGTTCATCCATTCCTATTTATAATAGGAAAGACAGGCAAGCTCCAGTTCAGGCACTGGAAAGGAAGGCAGTGACACAAGTCATCCTTTCGCTTCCCAACCTGAAGCCTGGTAAAGTAGAGCATGTGCACCCTGCTCTAAAGACAACACAACGGAGCAACTCACAGCTGGCAGTGCCCCTCCTGGAAGACTGCAAAGCCTACAGACCCGCTGATTGTCTCAAAAGCTCTCTTTTGTCTGTTTTGTTGTTGTTGTTATTGTTTTTAAGTTTACAAGAAAAGGTTTCTATTCAACGAGGCAAAAAAGGGGGGAGAGGGGGAAACCTCCTGTAGAATTTCCCTGCAGGCAAGCCACACATTGCAGCAACAGTGTTACTGCAACCACTGTGGCCTAAGAACGCAGGACAGACAAATTTGTAGACATCAATAACAACTCTTATTAGACAAACAGATATAACTGGGAAAGGGAACCAGCATTTCAGGCACACAACCACTTCTATTTCAGACCTGAAGAAAAGCTGGTGTGTCTGAAATCTCACTTGCTTTTTCCAGTCTCAGCAGCAGATCTACTACAAGGTAGTATTCCTCTCAAACTTTTCTGAACAAAAATTTTTTTTTCAATTATATGTAAAATCTCATTTATGTTTGGAAGCCTAGAACAGTCTTCAAAACTGAATGTGAAGCATACAGTTAGTTCTGGCTCTGACGCTTGTGCCGTAATTTGTCGCAACATCTTTCACTGAGATGTCTCACCCTTTACCTAAAACAGCGTGTCACGCATTCTGTTTGGACAGAATTATTATCGTCACACTTGGAATTAACTGAGAAAAGCAGACAGGAAGAAGGTACTGCTGCAGTTGGAACCTGCTACAGCCTGATGTCCCATGTCATCCATACCAGGACTGCCTCTGGAACACTGCATCCCTCTCTGGAATAGCCGGTGTTCAGTACGAGTAACGCAATAGCACATAGTGGTTACTGCCTTAAGCAGATAATATCAGAACCGTTAATGACAAAGAGGAGCATAAAACTCACTCTTCAGCTTTTTCTTCTTTCCAGTGAGTTCAATCAAAGCAAATTCTTTGGCAAAAAAAGTTAACAAAAAGATCCAAGAAATCAAACATAAATCTGGTAATCTGCCGAGAGGGGAAGAGCAGAGGAGAAGAGAATTGGCAGGCTTTATTATTAAATACACTTTGTGTTATCCAACATATCCAAGATTAACATACAGAGCTTGGATTCTGTACAGGAAATCTATTACACTGACTGCTCTCCAGTTATGTATATTGATGATTTCAGAAAGATCAAATGCCTAACTCTGGATGCCTCAGTAATAAACATGAATAAGTTTCTATTTTCTTGTTTGAGATAGACCTTGTCAAAATTGTTCCATGGAAGCTGTTCCACAGCAGCAAAACAGGTTTTCAATAAAACATTTTTTTCCTTTTTGTGAAAAGTATCTGCTTTTGGATGCTTTCCTGAGATGTAATCCAGCTAGGAAACCAGGACCCTAGAGCAAGTAAACTTATTTTTATAATCAAAACCTGAAGTTTTCAGTTTTTCATTTTAAAGTTGAAATTCTCTTTGGTGGGAACCCTTTTCCGGTCAGACCTCTTTTTTGGGCATTTCCATGCAGGGAATCCCCTACAAATTCCATAATATTGGTACATTTTAGCACTTCGATTTAGATTTTATGGGTGTAAACAATTTTTCAGTTTCACTTTTCCATTAAGTAGAACTTACAGAAAAATACTGATCACATGAGATCACAGTCTATTTTGACCTTGTTCAGAGCTGAGTGCACTTAGTACTTGTGAACTTGCAGCATCAGTCATTGGCCTTCCTGCTCAAAGGGGGCTCAAAGAGAGCTTAGACCACCATGGTTTCTGAATATGGGACCACCCTATCTTCCCCCTCACAACTGGGGCTCAATCTCACTGCATGGTCCTTCTGTGAACCCACACAAACCTGCAGAGCTTTCATTGATACACTGGTTTAATATTTTTAACAGTAAAGACAGTTAAACACCCAAATTGATTGCCTGGAAGGCCTTAGACTTTTTACCACCACATTTCAAGAAAAACACTGACAAACTTACTGCTGAAGCTGATCCTGCCCTGGGTGACACTTAAATGACAGTTTAGGCAATTCCTCAGCCATGCTTTCCATAATTCTACAACAACTTGCTCCAACTGACTGGAATAGAAATTGGACAATTATTTTATGTACTAATATTTAAAAGAAGTATACCAGGTTTAATTCCTTGCCAATTAAAAATAGATTATATTTAAAATAAAGAAAAAATGTTAATACTGATTAATCTCTCCACTTTCAAAATCAATAAAATCTTAAACTAAGATATTTTAACCTGCAAAGTTTTCTGTGTAATTGTTAAAAGCCTACTTTTCAGTATTTCAGGAGGAAACAAGTGCTCCTAGACAAAAGCTGCAGTACCAATCTACAACTAGAGCTACACGTTTATGGAAAAAGAACTGTCTGATAACTGAAGTGCTGCCATGAACTGCTTTGTAGTAAAATGAATAAAGTAACTTAGAACGAAGCAAAGTGCTTTAAACTTGAGAAAAATTAGTGCCTAGAAAATGTGCATCTAATAAATAAATTTTCTTTTAAACCTTTTTACAGAAACACAGCAAGATTCAATGTTAAATAAGAAGCAGGCATGTTAAATTCAACAACTGACTTTTTAAAGTAATGATTTTATGTTTTTCTACATTTTTAATGAAATAACCAGCCCTTCTATGCTAGACATTCTGGATTTTCAGAGATATTTAGATTAATTTTCTCCCTTGGAGAATACTTTCAAGACACTAATAAACAGATTCCTAAGATTAAGAACTACATTCATCATAAGCACTTTCTATCTGTTATATACATTCTCTTTTTATATGAAAAATAAATACATGGAGTATAAATATTTTTCTCTTTCTCCCCTCCCCAAATTTACAAATCAGCAAGTTTTTCCACAGTAACAACTGCAAAACAATAACTGAAATTGTGAAAACATGCCTACTATGAAATTTAGATGAGAACATTAATTCTGCTAGTTAGCTATAGCAATGTTCAGTTTTGAGATATTTTTCACATTTAATAAAGTTTTGTGCTATTTTATACAGTCACAATGCTTTAATAGGATTTTTTTTAAGATTGTAATTTTGTTCTATGAGACATGCTTAATTTCAAAATGACTCCTTATATGATCAGATAATGGTAAAAGAAGTTAGCACTTAAGAGTTCCCAACGAGTACTATCTACTTAGTTTAACATGCATTATATAGAATTAAAAATGGATAACCACACGGGCTCCATAGCCAAAAAATTTTTAAAACTGCCTTTTATGTCCCATAAAGCAGATCTGTGGGTTCCCAAACTTGCAACTGAGTACTAAGTGGGATTCACAAGTAACTCACTCTGCTTTGTGACATAATGAGAAAGTGGCTCTCAAAGTAGTTTCCATTAGGGCATCACAACCCAAAGAGTTTTAAATTAACGGGTTCCAGCTAATGGTATTGCACACCTTCTAAACCATCTGTCTAATAAAGTATCTATTCTAGCCCTCTCTACCCAGTAACACTGTTAGTTTGTCCGTTATCTCAGGACTTTCATTCCACCCACATAGCCATCCTTTCTTCTTAAGAAATACACTGCTTCTTCCTGTCTACAAACCATTCTCCTCCTTCAAATTCTACACCCTACAAGGTACCCCATGTTTTCACCTTGTTTGTAGTGCTCTCCCCTCTCTTCCGCTCCTCGCTGCTTTTCTTTACTGTGCTCTTTTCCTTATTGTGCTTACACACACTTAAAGTTCGATAAACTACAAGGAGAAAACGATCAATAGTATAAATAAAAGTGGTAATACAAAATAGAAAAAAAGTCATCAGAATAGAACACGATGTAAATAAGCACTACAGAGAAAGGTGAAACAGGGTTTGCCCAAACTGAAAATAGAAACAGACTGCCAAAAATGTCTTAGTAAGTCTGCAACTGAAGTGGAAATACAGATTACACCTAATAACATACAAACAAAGGCTCTATTCCACACCATCCCTCGGACGGCATAAGCAATTACTGCAGGCACAGAGAACTACAGAATTCAGTTCTTCGGTTGCCTCAATCTCAGCTCTCCTTCAACACCGATCTGTACATTTCTTTCCGTACTTAACTGCTTTAGCTTTTTTTACTCATGCACACCAAAGTTTTTGCTTTTCATGGTATTTACTTAGCCATGGGATTTATATGTTTCTTCATAGTGGAGGAAAAAGAATAAAGCATCATCTTAACTATATACCCACTAACAGAGTTGAATGCCATCCTGGATACTGGAGGATTCCTTAATACATCACTTCTGAGTCATACAACATATATGCAACTAGAACTGGGCAGAAATTGGAGAATTAGAAGACCAGGTAGCAACTGTAACTAAATAACTTAATGTCATATTTCATAATCTCATAAAACCATCAAATGTTCTAGCAAAACCCACAAAAAGCTATTATCTTCCCTTATGTAAAGAAAAACATTACTGCTTTTTCTCTCTTCTCAACCTCCAACATTTTATGAAAAGCACTGATCTTAGGCCAACAACAAGATGAATTTACATTTGAACAATGCATAGGTCAAATGAGAGAGAGAAACATTCAGTTTTATAACAGATGATACCATTCAAATTGGAAAAACAGCCATATTATTTTCCTTTAGTTTATTTTAAGAGAAGTACAATACATTGCAAACATGATTCCCGCAGAAGCAAAAAATTAGGACTAATATACAAAGATTTCATAGGAAAAGGGGTGGGTGAGGGGGGGATGACCAATACACATAGCTCAAAAGGCAAAGCCATTAAATCCAGCTTACAAGAATCATGTGTCTGGAATTAAAGAGAAAGTCTAGGATTTCAGCATGTTTTTCACTAAAGAGAAAAAAAACCTTCTCTCAACTCTCCCTCACTTTCCCAAACATTGAAAAACATATCATAGAAGATATTTAGAAAAATGTTTACCCCACTGTTAGAATTGCATTCTATATAGTTTGTGATGAAAGTGTGTGCCATATTGATTAGGCGCCACTCAAACTTTATGTCACATTTTGCTGCTTCTGTATTTCAAACTTCATTATCATATGGAAGTGTACAAACAAGTTTACACAGACATTATACCGTACAGCTATAGTACAAGTTTTGATGCAGCATTTGGTGCCCAGGATGTGCTCCTGAAATAAGTTCTGTCACCCCCCAGGAATGTTTGCACACCTATTTCATTAATTATTCTAATGACTTGTAGGTAGAGACCAGTTAATGGAAATACAGTTCTAACTTTCCTTACACACCAGCAAAATAAATAACAGTCCTATCTGCTGTTTCAGCATCTTAAAGTTAGTTTAACACTTCCGAAAGGTTACAGGATGACAGCAAAAATACAAAAGCTGTATTTCTGTATTCACAATGTATTCCTAAGAAGCCAACACACTCTCAGCTTCTCTATACCATTTCAACACGTCAACACTTTTGTTATTGCAAAGCGAAAAAGGGGCCTGTGAACAGAATGTATGTACCCACTTTATCTCTCTCTGTATACTTCTTCCCAGTATCACTAGTAGGGTACAGATAACTCAGTTTCTGTCCAAGTTATCTAAGCAGAGGACAGACTTCACTCTTGGCACATTATTCAAATCCAATGTTTTTATAACCTCCATTAGCTGTCATGCTTCTTGAAAGTGAAAAATGTTATATAAATAAGACAACTGAGTGCTGGATTACAGCAGAACTTTGTCAGCATATATTGTTAAGCAATCATTCATTACTAAGCATGACATTCCTACTGAACTGATTTTTTTTTTTAGTTTATGTTAAGGGTACACAAAGAAAACAAGAGGAGTCAAAACACTGAAATTATCAACACTGACCTCCACTGTGAAGGATGCGGCAATGACTGGTTAGCAGAGCCATGATACACAACGAAAGCAACTATTTTAAGCTCATTAGGGTGACAATTCTGAAAAGTTTAAAAGAATTTTTTATACCTTAATCGTGGAATGTAAAATGAACGTTTTCTGGTGGACTGTGTGGAAACCAAGCAGTATTTCTTGTTTGTTTCTACATATACATTGGCTTTGCTAATAATAATATGGCACCATTTCCACATATAGGCTTCAAATAACCAACATGCGCAGCCAAAGCATGCTTGCTGAACTAGCTCATGAAAAATGTCAACACATTTCTATCCATACTTAAAGTCAACTTTGAGGATAATTTTGTTGTTGCACAAGGAAAGCAGCAACAAATTAATTTTTCCTGGTGTCATAAAAAAATGACAAGATTCAGGCTTAAGAACATGATTAAAATACCATTCACTATCAAAGTATTCCAAAAGGACACTGTCCGAGTCTTGATAATGGTAAGACTCAGCTAACTAACTATAGGTATCTGTTTTTTAAAAAGTCTTACTAAAAACATGTAAGCTAGCCAAGAGAATTTTGACTCAACCACGCTGGAGCAGCTATACCTAGAGTTATGTTAGCAGAACAGGAAGGGTGGTAGCCTTCGGCAAAGTTAAAATAAAATAGAGAAAAACAAGGCAACTAACTGACAGTGAGTTAAGTTGGTAATCACTTAACTCCAAACAGCTGTAGCCAAGAGCATGCCTGACCATACCTTACTTACACCACTAAAACTCTATTAGGGAGATCCTTCCTTTTCTCCACTACTGAAAATGTTTAGTGAGAACTCCTTAGATTTTAAAAGCAGCCTGGTGAATAAAGCTTCCCCCTTACTTTTATCCCACTACAGAAACTGATATCTGGCTACATTCTGAAGGAAGACAGTGACAAATCCCAGCAGGAAAATCAACGCTTGCCTGTCTGATTTTCTCTCGTTTATTAGAAAGTACTCAGTTCCCTTCTTAATGCAGACATTTTCTTTAGGAACTAAACAAAAGGAGGTATATGACTAATAAAAAGAGACTACCGAACTAATAGGTGGATCCTTAATGCATATTCCATTGTATTAGCCTACTCAGAGCCTGTGTTTTTAATCATAGGCAGGATGACGGAGGGCTGGTAGCTCTCCAAGATGTTAATACAGCTGGCATTAACAGCAGTTCGACTGCTGTTTTGCTGTGGTCATCAACACGTGGTAGCTAGGTGAACTCTTTTTATTTACAAACTCTCATGGTTTTGGTTGGGATAGAGTTAACTTTCTTACTAGCAGCTGGTATAGTGCTATGTTTTGGATTTAGGATGACAGTAATGTTTTTAGTTAGTGCTAAGTTCTCAAGGCCTTTTCTGCTTTTCACACAGCCCCACCAGTGAGTAGGCACGAGAAGCTGGGAGGAGACACAGCCAGGACAGCTGACCCCAACTTACCAAAGGGATATTCCATACCACATGACTTCATGCTCAGTATATAAAGCTGGGGAAGGAAGAGGAAGGGGAGGACATTGAGAGTGATGGCATTTTGTCTCCCCAAGTAACTATTATGCGTGATGGAGCTCTGCTTTCCTGGAGATAGCTGAACACCTGCCTGCCCATGGGAAGCAGTGAATGAATCCCTTGTTTTGCTTTGCTTGCATGCACAGCTTTTGCTTTACCTATTAAACTGCCTTTATCTCAACCCACGAGTTTTCTCATCTTCCCCCTTCTGATTCTCTCCCCCATCCCACCAGGGGGGGAGTGAGAGAGTGGCTGTGTGCTGCTTAGCTGCCAGTAGAGTAAAACCACAGCACAAGCCAACCAATATTCACCATTGAATTTTTTCTCCTAAGCTTCTGTGTACCATGTTAATATACCAGCAAATGACATTAAGAAATAAAAGGAGAAACAGCCATGAGAGTAAGCTTAGTTGTTTTCATTTTGAAATTTAATTTAAAAGTTAGAACTTTTACCATTCCCTCTTCCCTCATCACTTTACTCTAAAGTATCTTGATAAAATGTTAAGGTTTATTTTACTTGAAGTATTGAAAGTATTAGGAGACAATAAGAATTATTTACAATAGGAATCACTCATCCTCCAGTCTTGCTCAGCTGTACGGATCTCCCTAACAACAGAAATAACTTGGGCTGGTAATCACTCTTCTACTACTGAGCCAAAAAAAATGGACTTGTGAATCAGTTGTTTTATACAAGACAAACTATTATTTGCTAGAATAATGTAACAAGTCACAATAGAGGTTCTGGTAATGCTGCTATCTGACCACAAGTTACTTTTTTTTTTTTTCTTTGAATAGAAGAAAAAACCTAGACCAGCATTTCTCATACCTGAACTGCAACTCTCAATGAAGTAACAGGAAGATTCAAAGGGTGGGAGTCATAAATAGGTAGAGGAAAACTTAATTAAAAAATTAAGCTATTAAAAAAATAACAAGAAAAACAATAAAACCAAATTACCCTGATTTACAGCTGGAAGCGGCTCATTTCCTCCAGGGGAGTCAGAAGCAGCTATGATTATTAGCTGCACTGTTTTACACTAGTTAGGGAACTACCAGCTCCCTTAAACTGCTGGCAACAGCTCAGTTCCTCCCGGGCAATATAAAGAGTATTTACACCTGCAGCTGGTAATTACAGCTGATTTTCATGCCTTTTTCCCCCCAACACCCTGAGGAACTTAGCTGCTGCCAGCAATTAAGGTAGTACAGTAGTAAGTTTTTCCTTGAGGACTGCATACAAGCAGATGAGCTCAAACAGTATTCACATTTGCAGGAAGTTTGGGAAACACTCATCTACTGCATTCACTACTTCATCAGTGAAGAAAATCTATGTTGATTAATACAATTAAATATGCTTGAAACTGGGACAATGCTACTTTTCAAGGTTTATAAAAAAAATTTTTCTATCTAGATATAACAGAGGCATACAGTCATTCAGGGCCAGAAATCACACAGATATTCAAACACAAACACTAGTTACAGAAGATCTCAATTTCATATTGCTTTACTTCATTCTACCTGAGCATCTGGTCTAGTAAAAACATCATGTCTCTCTCCCCAATCCATCATTGCTTCCAAGAAACCATCCAAATCACAAAGGTGGTATAATACAGCCTCACAGCAGGTACATGGCCCATTCCTGGAAGATTTCCATACAGGCATACAAGTCACAGGATCAGAAAAATCATCAAGCTTCTAAAAACATGCTCTCCATCCATACTGAAATTTGGCTTAGCTTATTGAAACGGAACAACATTCTGTGCTGGCTGCTGCCTGCTTTACCAGAGAGTGGTAAATTTTCAGATGGTGCAGCTATGTAAGGGGTAATCCTTCCCATTTGTAAATAATAATATTCCTACCTTAATATAATAAAAGTATATGCAGCAGTAAGCCACTTTTGGGGGAGTGGGCAGTTTTACTGTCTGGGAATGAAGTATGTCCTGGGTTTATGCTATGAATTTATCAAAGTATCACTCCATGTAAATATAGATCCTTCCTCGTCTCTGCCCACCAGAACACTTACCATGAAGTTCTGTATCTTCCTTAAGACTGACATTTATTAAAAACAAATAAAATTAAAATGTTTATTTCTGATGCAGAATATGTTAACTATAGCTTCTGATAAGCCTCAAATACACTACACAATATGCAAGATGGGAAAAAACCCCTTCACAATAGATATATATTCATTATAATTAGATTTAGAATATCCAATCAGAACTTTTTATTTTTCTCCCCAACTATTCTGCAAGCAATTTTCTCCCAATTCCATCCTTCTCATTCATTCTTTTAACTGAAAAAAAAAGAGACATTTACCAGGGAATCTCTTAATCATGTCGTGGGCAAAGGTGTAGAGCATTAACCTATGGTTTTGGACTTGTTTTTTTTCTATGAATGGGTAAACACAGCATTAGTATGACGATTTCCACTTCTTCTCTGAATTCTACATTATTTATATACTGTAAAACAGAGCATTTAAGCATCACCCATGTACAGTCTCCGTACAGAAATTCTGAAAGTCTAGTGAAAAGAATAGCAGGGTAGTTTTATTTTTAAAAACCACTAGTTATTTTCAGGTCATTTAATTTTACAACTTCACCTATTGCTTTTGGAAAACGTATATATTTCAAAACGCACGCAACATCACATCTTCCAGTTTCTATGTACTTACAATTACATGCAGTTAGGCATGTGCATCTGTGCCAGAAACGAAACTCAAAAGACCCTCATAGCCTAAGCTTTCTCCTAATTTATTTTTAAATTTAAACTAGTTCCTTTCAAAATTAAAATATGCTCTTCCTTATTCTTTTTACATTATAACACACTGCATGATTACTGTACTTCCCAGTGGATAACTGCATAAGCAGAACTACTGCAGAGTGGACGCTGATGTAGCAGGGGCTGTAACCCCACATTCCTCACAAGCAGCCCTGTCCTCCGAGCTGTCATGGCACAGGGAAGCATTCCACAGCTACACCCCCTTAACCATTGCAGGTCTCAGCCCCAAGCATCATCCTTTACCTTCACTGACATGCAGTTATGTTTTTTAACAGTCGTTTTGTCATACAATCCCACATGAGGTAAAGTTTCATTAGATCACCTCCCAGCGGGTAGACAATAACCCTTAAAACTGTCCTGTGTCCACTGTTTTGTGAAAGGATAGCTAACGTGTACTTTGTCGAAGCAGCTGTAACTTAAAAGGGGCCAGTCAACTCAAATTAAAGGCATTATAGATGACAACATGTTTATCTGTGATCAAGTCAGAGACAACATGCAAATTAAAATTAACTAAACTAGGCATGTTTTATCAGCAGATTAAAAAAACATCTGCAAAGCAGTTGTTGATTACTTCTGATTCACATTTAAGGTCATTAAAAATTTAGCACTAGAGTGAAAGCATTTTAAAGTTGTACACACATAACACAGACATCACTACTACTATTGTAATGCATACGAACATAGGTTCACCAGCATTCTACACCACGTAAGGAACTAAATATGGAGAAGTTCATAAAGCCTTACAAACTAGTAAGTTGTTGTTACTTTACATTCATTTCTTCATTACATAAGACTAAATAAATAAAGACTGATCAAACAGAGACAGATAGAAACCATACACTGTCCACACTGGGGCTAGTTCAGCTATTGACAACAGCTTGGGAGATACATCATTACTGAGCCCCACAGAACTGAATGAGCATTTTTCATTATTGAACATATTTTGTGAGAAGGAAAAACAAATCAAAACTAGCCTTCAAAATGCAAACTGGAGTCCCATTAAAAAAAAAATATATACAATGAATGATTCAAAAAGGAATTACTCCTACACTGCTAGCAGCTACTTAGCAGTTATAAATGTATTTGGATTTATTAATTAAAAGGACTGCCTGAAGACAGACAGATTAACAAAAAAGTGAAAGTTAAGTATCATTGACAATTAATCCCTCTCCCTTTTCCCTCTCCACCCCATCTGACCAAGTTAAAGCTCAGAAAGAAAGTCCTACTTCTGATCAACTAGTGCATGACAACTTTAACTTATCCAAAGCAGGTAACCAGGCCATCCAGAAGAGAAAAACAACTACTGGCTGTCGACCTCGTCACCCCCTAATTTCCCTACTGAAGGATGACACACATCTTTTTCATTACCCAGCTTAGTGACCCTACACTCCTGCATGTACCCCCAACCCCATCACAAACAGCTCTTTTGCACCTTCTCACCACCATGCAGCCCTCTTCTACCAACCCTTCCTCTTCCACCCAGCAAAGACTCTTCCTCAAGCCTTCCCCACCCTTCTTCCCCGTCACTTTATCCCCCTTCCCCGGAGAGAGGGGACACCTTCGGACACAGCCTGCCTGCTGCTCCCCGACCCCCTGCCAGCA
>NW_009647222.1:11728000-11731106 GCF_000708025.1 Charadrius vociferus | reverse complement strand
CCACCGCGGCCGCCGGCGAGCGGAGGGCGGGCGGCAGCGGCACGGTTTGCAGCTGCGTTGATCGGGAAGGTAATTTACAGAGTCGATCAGCACAACAGTATAGTCATTTTTGTGAGTTGTTTTCCCCTCTACACGCACATAAAGGATAGTTGGGGGTGGGGGGGTGGTGATGGGCGTCTTATTTTGCTGCATACAGAAGAGACTGTGAAAGGCTCTTCAGTGTATTTTCTGTTAGAGAAATAAAACTCATCTAAAAAACAAGATTCTTACATTCATGAAGCACCTTTATTCCCAGACCAGTTCACAAGAAATGGCCCTGACTTTGGGCCGCTGAATAATTCCCTGCAAGTCCCTAACAGTCTTCAGGTATTTACAGGATCTGGGTTTATAGACGAGTAAGTATGTCACCTCCAAAATACAGCCATTTTAGGGTGAAGAACAGCAGCCCAACAGGGACAAGCGCACCCCATGATAGCGTAACGGAGGGGTTTTGGTCAGGGGCCTAATGTAACTCTCAGAAGAATGTCCCTGGAAGGGAGCTGGGGCAGGGCAGTGAGCAGTCCGCTCCTGTGGGAACAGAACAGAGCTTTTCTGCAAAAATAAAATGCTTGCCCTGGTCTAACTTGGAAAGACAAGATTAAAGAGAAGAAAAACTAAGAAAAAAAAACCTACATAAAGGTGTCAAGGGATGGGATTTTCCTGTGTATTTCATTCACCTTTTGCATCCAGTCCCAAAGAGGTGACGTGATTTGTCCTCTCCTTTACAGCTGAACACGTCTGTCAAGAGAGTTTCCCACTAAATCCAGAAAAACTTAGGTCAGAGTCTTTGTACTTGGAATGAAATCCGTACAGCAACAATTTTTTTAAAAGTATTTTTCAGGAAAAAAAATCAATTTTAGAATGCAAGAATTATAGAAAAAATACTTACGAGAGTAATAGTTTTTTTCAATGATTTTTAATATATGCTCAACTTGTAAGACAACTTATCTGAAACCAGTTAGTTAATACAAAGTGAAGAAAAAGAAAACTTTAAAAGAATGTGGATGTTATAGTTCATAAATTGGGGTACAGTTGTAGCTTGCTGGTATGGCATCCTTAAAATACCCTGCAGTCTTCCAAACTATGATGGTCTGGGTGAAGTGTAGCTCTTGCTTCCTTTAATCGAGCTTCAGTCTCTGCTTTCAATCGGATTATTTTATTGCCTATTAAATTTATTAAATATATAATTTATGTAACTTCTCTCTCGTTATCGAGTTTGGAGTGATCAAATGCTAGGAGTAAAACCATTCAGTGTACAGGGAAAAGTTAATTCCCAATTCACAAGGCAAAATCATTCAAGCAGATTTAGGTGTCTACTCATGGAAAGAGCTGTATAAAGGAAGCTTTCCCTTCTGACTGGGAAATACTGATACACTGAAAAAAAATTTAAAGCATAGGTATAAATTATAATCTTAGGGACGCTATAAATTGGCAATGTTTTGTATTAAAGATACTAGTACGTACTTTTTGTTGATTAGATGCTTGTACGCATGTTAAGTGTATGGGTAAAAGATAAGAATTAGTCACCACTTGTACATCAATCTGAAAACCTAAGATACTCATTGTTATATTCTAGAGCTCTCTTATCTTACCAAACAAGAAACTTGAAAGCATTGGATATGTCAAATCAGTATTTTTTCCACACTGCCTCTTTTTTTAACCTAGATATCAACGCTGTTTTGCTCTTTCACATGGTGCAGAAAGGCCTAATATTTTAAAAATCATGTTCGCTATCATTTGTAAAAGTGTCTTCATTCATTTTTTCAAACTAAGTTTGTCTCTGCCTTTTCTGCCTGTTGAAAGTCGTATGTACATAAAGCCTCTGGAATTCTTTTCATGATTGCAGAAATGTGACATTAATCATTTGTTTGAAGAAATTAACATGGCAAACAACAAAATTCTGCTAACAGCATTCAAATAGTGAAGTACAATCTATTTTAGCAAGAATTGTGTAGAGCCTTTAATCTTGGTTTAGCTGAATCATTATTTATTTATACACAAAGTGCGTATTTGGAATTTCATAGTAATATATTAAGCTATGAGCACACGTATCAGCCTACTTGGTATTTTTCTCATAGCTGTTCTATATGTTTATCCGTGTATTACAACAAATAGAAAATTATATTGTGAAAATCAATTTCAGTTCTATTTATCATTTGCTCACTACTTTCTTAAGTTTCTTTAGGTCTGACCTTTTCTGTATTTATATCCCATATAAAGGGTTTCTTTTTGAGTTTGCGATTTTTTTCAAATGCAAACATAGGTTCAGTACAGCTTTAGTAGAATGGTACACATTGGTGGCTTGCATTTTTATATCTCAAAGTTAGGTGTAACGTACATGACAGGTTTTTGATCTATAGTAAAGAAGAAAATGCCACCTCTAGTTAGGAGAGAATTTTTTTGAGTAAAGCATAACTTCATAACCAGTGCCGGAGTGTTCATGTTTCCACCAGTAGCTTTTATGATAGCTCAAGTGGATGTGAATTTTCAGTAGCAGTGATGCTCTTCAGTGTTAAGCTGTTTTCATTTATGCAACTCCTGCATAAGAGCTGAGCCATCCTTAGGCTGCTCAGAGATTAAGACATGGAGCTCAAGTCTGAATAAGCTGTTCAGGCTGCCTTAAAGAGCCATACTGCCATTCTGTGTCATCAACCCCTCCTCCTGATCAAAAGTCAGAGCAAGCCATGTAGGAGTTATGCCACACAGATGCAGCAGGCAGTTCTCAAAAACCTCCTTTAGTAACTTCCACTCCATTTTTCTTCACTTGCTACAGGACACTTCCAAATCAAACCTAGTCAAGGGACTCTGCATTATGTAAAAATGAAATGAGTGAATAGAGGAAAACTGCTGCTTTTATCTAACTGTGGAAATGACCACTTCCTAGTATGGCTGGCTAAGCCACCATCTCAGGAAACAGAAGGTAACAGCAATATTTCTTAAAAAAATATTTGAAATGGTTCATTACACTAACAACTCCAAATTTTCCATGCTGAAATCACGTGATCTTAAAACAGCATATTGTCCTTTCCCTTATTTTTAATAAAGTTACATATATGGCAGATAAAAG
>NW_009647222.1:11709833-11727925 GCF_000708025.1 Charadrius vociferus | reverse complement strand
GGGGGGAGGGGGGGGAGGGACACGGGGAACGGACACAAAACCCTAACCCCAAAACTTAGAAAGCTACTAGAATCTTTACTATGTTGCCTGTTAAACTGCCTGCCTTTAAGCAAATCAATATTGTTTCAATTATTTCCCAAGGTTGGAAAACCAGACCATAGCTATTGTACCAAGCTAGATAATCACAAGCTATTGGCACTGGCTTCATTGTACTTATGAAATGGAAGCTAAGAGCAAAATTTCTGTGGAGGATCAGCTGGAAATCATGAACATAGTGGAATTTTAGAAGGAGAAACATAAGAATTACGCATTGTGCCATGCCAAAACCCGATTGCCATACTTAAAGAAAACTTGCTATTGAAAAGCAATAATTTTGTCAAGGAGTGAATGTATTAGGTTATCATAATTTTTCATGAATTTTTTTTTCCTTCAAATTTTTTAAAAAATTGGAAAACCCAACAACAGATCTGAAGTTAAAATAGATAATGTCAATGAGATCTCAAACCCTGCATCATATGGGATTAACTTCTCGTCACATACATGTTATCTTTGTTGATTAAAAGCTAATGTGTGAAAAGAGACGTCAGCACCTCACGTTGCAATTAGTAGCTGGCAACAAAAGAATAATGTACTACAATTCTGGATTACTTGCCACTCGTTTTTACTTTTGTGTCACCTGGCTACACAAGAACCTCTGACTGTAGCTGAGCAACTAAGTTCTATACACAATTCAGGACTGCTTGGAATGGGACCAATAATCAGGTTCAGACTAGTTTAACTAACTAATGTTAGAAATACTAACTGGAAAGGTGTATATACTGGGGACGTAGACACCTTACAATTTGCAACAGCAAAGTCCCAAACTGTTTCCTGAGTATGGACATCGTACCTTTTTTTAAAAAAAAAACCCAAACAGCCAAGTGAGAAAGAGGCTTTCACTCTTAACCCAGTCCTGCAGATAGCAGAGTATTTTATCATATGTTCATTTAAAATAAAACAGAAGCTGCTCTCTGACCAACAACTAGACACAGACCTCCCCCTCAGTGCGTTAAACACCATGTTACGAGGTCATTCTCAGTCTTAGTTTTTCCATCTCTGGTCCAGGGATGGGTCCCAGAGGGTCCTAACTCCCCATGTACCTGCCAGCGTTTCCAAGGAGACTAAGCAAGAGAAATGCTGCTAATTTCTGAAGCAGCAATCAGGGCAAGTTCTACATTTGTTTTTGATTTGACCTGATGTCACCTGACACTGTGCAAAATGGCCCAGAAAACTCTTTTGGTTTCTGCCTTTTTTTCTTCCTGACTTGCTCTATGTTTCAGAAGTAAGAGAATCCTCATCTATGCATTTTTGGGAAGGATCAGTTCTTAATCTGCAAAATGAAGAAGCAGAACAGAACACAGTCTGTTTATACCATTTCCTAATTTTCGTAAGAGTTTCTGCATATATGTGTACGTATGTATACTTTGCTACTCTCTTAGGGCCATTGGTGAACTGAGCCAAGGAGGTGAATTTCTACACCACTGTGAAAAACCACAGATATCACAGAATCACAGAATGGTCAGGGTTGGAAGGGACCTCTGGAGATCATCTAGTCCAACCCCCCTGCCAGAGCAGGGTCACCTACAGCAGGTTGCACAGGACAGCGTCCAGGCGGGTTTTGAATGTCTCCAGAGTAGGAGACTCCACAACCTCTCTGGGCAGCCTGTTCCAGTGCTCCACTACCCTCAAAGTAAAGAAGTTCCTCCTCATGTTAAGATGGAACTTCCTATGTTCAAGTTTGTGCCTGTTAACTCTTGTCCCGTCACTGGGCACCACTGAAAAAAGACTGTTCCCATCCCCCTGGCACCCTCCCTTTAAGTATTTATAAGCATTAATAAGATCCCCCCTCAATCTTCTTTTCTCTAGACTAAAAAGACCCAAGTCCCTCAGCCTTTCAAAGGGTTCAAAAGCCCCCTTTCAAGGGGCTTCAGCAGGCTATGGAGGTCCACCTGAGTAGATCTGACTGCACATCAGGTCCAGCCTGACTACCTAGACTTCTCCAGCACTGCTTTCATTCAGCCTCATAGGGTTACATCACTTCGAAACCTCTAATGCAAACAATGGCAAAATCTCCATCTGATATCTTGGTAGGTTATAATAAACCCCATGCTCAGCCTTTTTAATCCTCCCCCACTAGTTGGCTATGTAGATAAGCTGCACAGCAAAATATCCCTGTAGAGCTCACTATCTGTCAGATTCTTGGAGACAAAATCAGAACTGAAAAACTTTTGTTTAAAAACCACCTACAATTACAAACAAGTGAATAGAAACATTAAAAAGAAGTTACCGAAAACTAAATTTCCACAAAAATTAGAAGCATCACTATTCTGTGGCTGCTACTGTCATTAACTATTATGCATTTGGCATGATTCACAAAAGTCAGCACACTGCTAAACCGATTATAACTGGATTCATTTCAACATATAGTGTGTCACGAGAGGGACTAGAATATTGCGACCCATAGGAAGATCACTGGAGTGCTGAGATTAAGAATATGCCAAAAGCATCAGATTTTCTAACTGCTGCATTAGTAAAGATCTGTATGATTTTCGTCAGTGCTGACGTGGAATCAAAGGGAGCCAGAAGATTAAAACCGAGGATGAGTATGATTAAAAATGTAGGAACAGACGTTGCTGGTTTATTTTTAATGCAAGAGGACAGCAATATAGTGACCACTGGCTAATGCTCGTACAGCATACATGAATATTTAAATTTCTGTATTAATTTAGTATCTTACAGGTTCAACTCAGGTACAACTTTCAACTCTTGAGGATACCACCAATGAATAGGAAAATGATAAAATCACTGCTTAGAGAATAAAATGTCAAAAACTGCACCTAAATTAAAAAGCAAAACATCACTTAACTTTTTAGCAAACATACAGTCATACATATTAAAATGGCAGTTAATTTTTTCTTCTACACCATGGCTTAAACCAATTCATGGGTGTTAAGCCCAGAATATTCAGCCCAGAACAGAGCACTGTACAATTGGTTAGATGTGACACAGTAAATCCTTGTTTTATAAGGCAGTATTTTTTATTTGGTAGACCAAATCCGTACCGTGTTGTGGCAAATACTGTACTTTCAGTTTTCTTATTCATGGGCTCCACAAACAGAAACAGCATAAATGCAGGGATATGTATTAGATTATTTAGCATTCTTCCATTTGAACATGCCAGAGCATTGCTACTAACATACATAGAAGAAGCTGTAACATGAAACAGAAACATGGTATTTTTAACCTGGTACTATTAGTTTAATGTCTGAACAACAGCGGGGGGAGCAGGGGGGAGAAGGTCTGACTGTACTATAATTATATAGCATCAATCAACAATATCCACCAAATTGTAACGTGACTTGGCCTGCTGCACAAGACTGAATCAGCTGGAAATATATTCTAGGCACCTGTGGGAGAGATCTATAATGAGAATAATGGAAACCACAAATTTAACAAGTTTTATTTAGTGCTATCATATTTCACTGCACTAGAAAGCATGAGTGCTTTAAAAAGATGACTTTACCAGGTAAGCACATTGTCAAAACTTGTTTCAATAATATATTTGTTTTTAATAATACACTAGTCTATAATAACCTACAATAGTAACTCAAACTGACATTATCTATAAAGTGTAAGATCCAATATAATTCAATTAAATACCAATCTAACAATTTTTATGCAAATTACCTCACTCCATCTTGCACATTCCTTTATCTCTGGGGATCATTCTCAATTTCCTTTTCTGTAGATTTTCTAGCGCTACACTGCATTTTGGTAATATCACTACTGAAGCTGAAGACAATATTTCAACTATTAAGCCTACCAGAAAATTGTAGTTAGATTTATCTCTGTTTTAGTCATACAACTTTGCTTTCCAATGATTTTTCAAAGTACTTTTCCATAAAGACTAGAAAGTTCAGACAGGACACCAACATTGTTTTTGGTCTATTCTGACTTTCAGACTAGTTTTCGAGTATATTATTAGCCTTTGTACAAGCATGTTCATTAGAAAGAAGGCTGTTAGCACATCCTAGATTGCCAGACTCTTCCCATTTTAAGTCCCAGTTGCTTATAACTTTGCCAAACATTAAATGCTTGGGCTGAAATTTTCCATGCAATGTCTGTGCTTCAAGCTGAGATGTGTTGGAAAATTCCAGCTAAAAAAAATACAACTGTTTCCAAGAGTAAGGGTAGGGGAAAAACATTCTCTTTCATTCGTGGGGGAAAAAAAAAGAAAAGTCAGAGACATTTTCACTGCAAAGCTCACTTGCTCTCATGCACTGCCCTGAAATTGGCAGGAAGGAATCTTTTTGTTAGGAATTACACTTTTTTTTTTTACTTTCCCCATGAAAATCAACCCAGTATGGGCTATTTATAAGCCTTTGAAAAATTGTGGCCTATGTGAACTTACTACAACATGGGATTGGAACGAACTGCCTAATGGCCTGAATTCAGTCCCATGCAATCACAACAAATATACAAAGTAGATGTCCAGGTCCAAGAGCTCCACAGGCAATCTTGGCATGTGCTCCTGCAAACCCTTGGCCCCGAAACACTCTATTATAATGCTCTATTACAACACACTGAAAACATGAAGCATGAGATTAAATCCATTATGCCAGTTTGGTACAGGAGGAAAGCAGTAGAAGCTGGAGAAAGAGGTGGGAAGGAATTGCTAATATAGTCATTGAATAAAATTTCAAGGTGACCTAAGGACCAGACTACCGGGGCAAACTGCAGGCTACAGGGGAGGGCAATGGTCTTTTGCAATTTGATATGGGAGGAAGATTCCTATTGACCTCAAGTCAAATTCCAGCAACAACCACTGGCAATTATATCCACACTGACAAGATTTTCATCTCTGGTCTGGGCATTACTGGGGCATATTTGTGAACAGAAAACATGTTATCTGTCTTCTCCAGTACTTTTAGTGACCCATTGCTGCTGACACAAAGGAAGAAGCTGATTAATTCAGAAATCAGAACAACAAAACATAGTGCTGCAGCAGCAGCTGCAATGCCTACAGACAAAGGGATTCAACTGGGAAGAGAGAACTGGATTGGACTGATACTGGTTGAGTCTGCAGTTGCAAAGGAAGACTGCAGTGCTCAACAGCCCACATATGGCCCACACATGGCATTTTCAACTTTAATATGCAATTGATTTCAAGAGGCAAGGCTGTCCAGCCACCAGCCTTTCAAATATACAAGCCATCACTTTTCTGCAGCCACGAAATAGCTATTTGCTAAGACTGTGACTTCCCTGGGATATTCAGCTTCATAAGCCACAACAAAAAAGACAGGCAGGATCCCCAAGAACTACCGACCTGTCAGCCTCACCTCAGTGCCTGGGAAGGTCATGGAACCAATCTTCCCAGAATCACCTCCTGGAGGACAGGGAGGTGATTCAAGACAGCTACCATGGCTTCACCAAGGGCATGTCCTACCTGACCAACCTGGTGGCCTTCTGTGATGGAGTGACTACATCAGTGGACAAGGGAAGAGCTACAGATGTCATCTATCTGGACTTCTGTAAGGCCTTTGACACAGTCCCCCACAACATCCTTCTCTCTAAATTGGAGAGGTATGGATTTGACAGGTGCACTGTTTAGTGAATGAGGAATTGGTTGGATGCTTACATCCAGGAGAAGTGGTCAATGGCTCAATGTCCAGATGGAGATCAGTGACAAGTGGTGTCCTTCAGGTATCCATATTGGGACCAGTACTGTTTAATATTTTCATCAATGATGCAGACAGTGGGATTGAAAGCATCCTCAGCAAGTTTGCAGATGACACGAAGCTGAGTCAGTTTACACATCTGAGGGATGTGTAAATCAGCTGAGTCAGTTTACACATCTGAGTCAGTTTACACATCTGAAGGATGGGATGCTATCCAGAGGGACCTGGACAAGCTCAAGAAATGGGCCTGTGTGAACCTCATGAGGTTCAACAAGGCCAAGTGCAGGGTCCTGCACCTGGGTCGGGGCAACCCACAGTATCAATAGAAGCTGGGGGATGAAGGAATTGAGAGCAGTCCTGCTGAGAAGGACTTGGGGGTACGGGTGGATGAAAAGCTGGACATGAGCCAGTAATGTGCAATTGTAGCCCAGAAGGCCAACCATGTCCTGGGCTGTGTCAAAAGAAGTGTGGCCAGCATGTCAAGGGAGGTGATTCTGCTATTCTACTCTGCTCTCATGAGACCCCAACTGGAGTACTGCATCCAGCTCTGGGCCTGTTGTGATAGGACAAGGGGTAATGGTTTTAAAATAAAAGAGGGTAGATTCAGACTAGATATAAGGAAGAATTTTTTTACAATGAGGTTGGTGAAACACTGGGACACGTTGCCCAGAGAGGTTGTGGATGCCCCATAAATATCTAGCTGCCATCAGCCCAAACTTTGACTTGCAAGTATCAATTGAACTAGTTGCAGATCTGGTGAAGACTGTGAGAACCAACTTCGAAGTAGCAATCATGGCTCATTTCTGCACCAGCTCAGGCATTGCAATAAATACTGTGGTTCAAGAGGCTTGGGACAAGTTTCTACACAAGTTCATGAAAACTTATTTTTGCATGTGGAAATTCTGGAACCGTTGCTGGTCAAACTGAAAAATTATATAAACCCATTATGTTTTCTCCCCACATGCATCCTACAGAAATGCCACATGCATTTAAAGAGAGATACGATTATAGCATGAATCACATCAGCCACATACTTGTGTTTTCTCCATATTCAAAGCTTCACAGCACTGCTCTGAGTGACTGTCCATCATGAACACTTGTGGTACAAGGACAAAATGCTCCTCTGATAGATTCACAGCTGTTTCATTCTGCCACAAATAGATAAAAATGGGCGTCCTGCTGAGCCATTAAAGACAGACTGTACCACATATCGGTGCTTATTCACATTCAACTTTGGATGACACTAGGACAGCTGGGATGTATCCTTGCATGCTTTAGCATCACCCACAAGTATTCAGAAACTGAAGATGTCTGGTATGTTGTGGTAACAGAAAATTGTGAATGGAGGGGGTGGTTTGTAGGCCTTGTGTTCAGGGCAGAGCCAGAGTTTACTTGCTGTGGAGAAGTGCTGTAGAAGTGATAGAAATTAGAAGGTAAAGAACTACATCTGCTTCTGCTGTAGAGGTCCTATATGGTGGAAATAAAATAATAACAATCTTTTGCACCGCTAATCATGTGGTGCTTCTTTTCTGACTGGAGGTTCAAGAACATGATCTGAGGAAATGCAGAGCTGTCACAGCTGGAGCTAAAATAATTGAGAATTGCAGTTTAGGCATATGACGTGCAATAACAAAGCTATGAAGTCTTGAAGCTCAGGAACGTTGAATTCAGCATCTAACATTTGTGAATGCTTTTAGCCTCTGATAATTCCTCTGAAAGACAAGAAAGCTGTTTGGCAGACCAAGCAGTTTAAGAAGGACCCTGGAAGGGTGACTTTGTTGTAAAGGAGTGATACCCTTTGTTACCTATGATTGTCATCCCATGTTGTTACTCCGTTGTGTGCACGTATGTGTATTTGTATTTACATGAAACTTTTGGACCACGTGGGTGAAAACACATTACAGCTTATCTTCTCAAAGTAATATCACATATCACACAAAAAAACCCCAAAATTAATAAATCGAAGAAAGGAGAAAAGCCATTTTCCTGCATCTTCCACAAAATGCTGCTTCAGAAATAATAATTTGCCCTCCCTTCTTACAAAGGCTGTCTTGCATAAAGAGGAAAGAGTCCAGGCTTTTTAGTTTGTCACAACTGTAAGTGTTTGCATGTGTCGGAGAATCTTTGAGAATCATCCTAATGTTACTTTGCATTATGGGATAGGTAGATCTTTTCATCTGGAAGAACTGCCAGTGAATCACTGCAAACTGCACTTCCGTTTTATCCATTAGGAGTAGAATCAGGCTTTTTTAATTGAACAAATGCAATTCTCAATCATGTCAATTTTGATGCTTTAAAGAAAAGTCAAGCATATACTAGGCAACAATATTTTAAATTGGTTTTCTTCCTTGCTCAGCTTGCTCAAAACAAACAACTAAACATTTTTATGAAACATCAACCTGAAGATAATTTTTAAAGTTCAGAAAAATGTAGTCCCTGCATACATTCTTTAAGTTATACATGGACAAACTGGGAGCTCTGAATGGACACCAATTCAACATTAAATTATAGCACCTGTACCACAAAAGCCATCCCCCTGGTAACATATATAACTAACATTCTCATCATGTATCTACATTATGCTACCATATATCAATATGATCTCTATGTTTATTAAATCCTTAATGTGATTTTACTTCAAGAATCAAGGTGTTTCATTTAGGATGGAAAGGGCAAGAGACTTCATCACATACTTTGCTGCTCTCCCGTCCAACTCCACTTTCTTTTGGATCCTATTTTGCTCCATTCTTACCTGTATTGGACACCTAGAAACTCTTAATTCACAAAAGAACAATTGTAGGACAAGGACTTTCATTTGGTTTGTGAACCTGCTACCAGCTGCAATCTGCATTGAAACCAGAGAACATTTGAAGAGAAATCAAATCAGAAAACAGTATAGGAATTACAAATCCTGCTCTCCTAGAGGTGAGTAATGTCTTAATTTTATTCTTTTCTTGTTTCTCTCCTCTCGTAAGTGCATGAAAGATCTACACACTTTAAGCATCACAAAGTCTTTGGTTTTGCATATGGACAATTTGAAATAAACTTTTATTATTAACTTAACAAAATGCCCTAAGCTAAAGGAGAAAGGATGCCCTGCTGTTGAGCAGGCTGTCCTAACTTAGGTATCTTTCGTCCAAAAGCTTTATTGACCTGTGTAAAAGTTAGCATATGCTTAACTCCATAGGATTAATAAACTAATGAATATTTTTGTAATTTAGGTACATGTATGAACACAAGAAAAACAAGATAGTGGAATTCTAATTTAAAAAATGAGGGGCTCTATGGTCAGGAATTCCAAAAAAAAATTAAGTCATTCAATGCAATGGTGATTTATCAACACAGAAGATTGGTGGTTTATCAACAACACTCTTACGGCATACTCTGAACCCTTTGATGAAGGTTTCTGTTCCACAAAGAAAAAGTTATATGCAGTTGTCATGCTTGAGCTAATATTGAGGCTAACTTCAGTTCTTGAATTTCTCAAGTAAACACTTGATCTCTCAGATTCATGTTGCACAATTCTTTGCATTGGTTTTGCTTGTTCAGAAATTAAGACCGAAAGCAGGAACAACTACAATGCATATAAGCTTTGTTAAATATTTAAGGAACCTTAGCACAGTTAAGTCTATTCAGCGAGGGAAGAAATCTTAACTATGCTAAGACGCTATAAACACTTAAGTCTCCTTAGGAGTTTAGAGTATCCCAGCCATGCTAGGACACTGTACGAGCTTAAAGAAATTTTAATTGGTTAATAAGCCATAAATTCTTAACCAATCTTAGAGTTAAGTGCTATAATCCCAAATGCTTGATTCTTTTATCCAGTCAAAACTGTAAGCCTCTGAAGTTCAGTATAATTTTCTTTTGTATCACTGGTCCAAAGTCTGCGGCCAAAGTTGGCAGCCTAAGTTTGCAACCATGCTGAACCAAATCTTCAGTGGTCAGTGAGCTCAGACTGCTCTGAATTAATATCTCTCTGTCATTTGGATTAATTTGAATTAAGAGCTCAGTCCTAAATACTGGTTACCTGAAATGTCACCAGAATCCTGCCCCAAGCCTCCTGTGATCCTCACTAGATGTATTTACCTGAGATCAAGCAAAAACTTGCAATCAAGCATTCAGTTGCCTGCAAGTCTCTTAGTTCCCAAGCTGGTGCCTAACAAGTGACATGGCCCCTCACCCAGGAATTCTACCAGGAAGATTAAAAAGATGTATTGGTTGTATGGTTGAAATCTATTTATAAGTAAAATTGAATTATCTTGTTGGGAAAACACAAGAAATTATAGTACTTCCTAAGAAAAATGCAGCAAGCATTTAGTGATCATTTTCAAAATGACAACTCCAGGTATGTTAGTGAGCTGCATATCAAAAGCCTAAGATAAAGTTCCTATGCCTTACATACTGGAGGGTTGTAACTACCGTGTAAACCGTGCATTTATAATCAAATTAACTGTGTCCGTCTCCATCCCACCTGCCAGTATGCTATTGTTAAAATACACTTTCTTAAAAATTTTTAGGTGTAGCCTAATTATTTTTTAATGGTTGGCTAGTTTTTATGTTTTTTTTCTGATGGTAGTTGATACTAGTAAAAGTGATTTCCCGACCCTTCCTGGTTAAATACCATCAGGCCAAAAACTCAGTTTAACATCATTTAACAGGGCAGTCACTGTAAACAGAAACCTCTGACTGTGCAGTCAGTAAGCCAAAGGGAATGTGAGGATTAAGGCAATGTTCCAGGAAAATTTATAGAATTAAATTAGCCAGATTTATTTAAAATATTATGCCACAATGGTATAGCTCAGAAATATACATGTTTGGAGAGCAGTGACTTTTTTTCAATTTTAGTAATTATTTCAGGAGGGGGGGAGCTTTTAAAGCCACCTAATAAATTTGAGCATACTGATCCTATACACTGCTGCTTTTAAGTCTTACAGATAGCAAAAGTTCCCCCCACATACATCAGCATTTCATTAGTGGCAAAGCTGTGTTTATATGTTTTCTGACTTCTCACAGTAAACTAGTTTATGACCAATAAGAGATCCTTATGAATAGGTAGTAAATTTTGGCCACTACTCATGGATTGGTATCTTACTGGCTTCTTGATATAGAAGGGCTCTGTACACCAATGCCCTAAATTTGTAGAGCAATCTCTCACACAAACTATGGCTATATCGCCAGTGGGAAGGTTAAACTGCATTTTTGCAGCTTTGAAATAAATCAGAGGACATTACTGAAGAGAAGTTATGCACCTTATGAACCAATTAACCAGGTTTGAGGGGGTTGCATGTGTTTGGTTTTTTTGCTATGGAACCACCTTAAACAGCAGCAGCTCATAGCAGATGTTGTAAAGCCTGGTTCAGATGTTTGATGTGACATAATGCAGGGGAACAAACAGACGATGGATGAAAAAAGAAGCAGGTACCACAGTTTCTGTGGCACTGAAAGAAGGTGGAGTAGACAATTTTAAGGCCTTAGAAGGAAAAAAAAAAAAAAGATGAAAGAAAACTTTGTAACATTAGCCTGTTTAAGGCTATTCTCAGCTAGAGAGTTGTGAGGAACACAGACAAGTGAACAACAACAGTCCAGAGAAAGAAATCTAGTTTTGGAGACATGTCGAAGGCTCGCAATAAGGGAGGAAGACAAAGAGTATCTAAACATGTAATATCCTGGATGAGACGCTATTGTAGTACGCATGTTTTAGACTTACTGAAGTGGCTCCACATGGCCCCAGAGTTTTCTGGTGTTACCAAGTATAAGTACTCAAAAGTGCCAGCCAGTCTTCAAAATATGATGATTTAAAAATAATTAGATTTGTAAAAATAAATATGTTGCATGCTCTTTTGATTACCACCTGTATGTTCAGAAAGAAGTCAAAATTTAGTTCAACTTTTTTCTCAACAACCATAAAAACTAGAAATCATAATTAAAAATACATTGTTTAAAGAGATGACATCTCTGTTTTCTATCACATAAGTTTAAGGGCTGGGACAAATATGCAACTTCCATGCCTATGAGCTAATCTGTGTAGCTTCTTCCTGTGTCAGTCAGTTTTACTGGAACAAACTGTAATTATGCCCTTCATTTAATGTTTGCTGTTGCCTGAGTGTAACTCAGTTTAATAGTGCAATTGCCATATATCTAACAAATCACTACTGATCGAATAAGAGCATTCTCAGGCCTATCTGAGGCAAGACAAGAATCATTACTACTCTTTATTATACTTATAATTCATAACTAGAATATTGCTTCTTTTCACCTAGCAATTTATAATTCCTAAAAGCTATTGAAATCTAAGAAAGCATTGCAAGTTATAAAATACCTAATTATTAAAATTTTCCTGGATTTTGAACAAAAATGTTTAAATATTTGAAAATTACAAAGCAATTGCTATGTTCAACAGGATAAATACAGTTGAAAAAAGGTTATTTGCATGAAGGCTAATTCTCTCTGAATAGCTTGTAAAGGTGCTTATTTTATCTATCTGTAGATACTTTTGAAGGACCATTTATGCTTTTTAGGTATGAGAATAGACTAATTTTTCCATCTTTTATTATTGCTATAATGAGATTAAATTGTTTCCAAAAGTGAAGTTATTGAAGTTGTATGTATTACATATGTAAATGTCACATACATGTACACACACAGACATATATCTCTATATATTTCAAGATTCTCTTAGCTGGCATGAAGGTTTCTGCTTAGCTTTATTCCAGCCTGTTTGGTTTGAGCATGGCTCAGATTCTTTTTAGCTAATAATTTCTAGCCAATTTTGCCGTGTTATGGTTTAGCTGCATGCTTGCTTTTCTAAGGCTGGATTAAAATCCAGGCCACTCAGGGAATTTTTTGATTATTTTTTTTTTATGCTCCTTATGGCATCGATTTTAAGTCACATTTCTGATTACCTTTCTTTCTAGGGCTGTCAGTCTTTCGGACAGTTACCAATTGCAGCTATTGCAGTGTTTGTCCTACAGTTTTGGGGAAAAGATATTGGAGATTAATAGATCCTTTTAGACTGGAATCTTTTCCTTTCCTTGCACTTTATTGTACCAAAGGAATAGCATCTCCCAGATACATCCGATACCCCATTAGCATACCAAACACATGTGTTTGGGTATTTCTAGTTAATAAAAAAGGTTGTGGCCTGGTATTTACTCAGTAAGTGTTGAGGCCAAATTAGTTCTTTCACAGAAAGAGCTACTCAACAGGTGCCAAGGTTGAAACTAGTAAGAATATGTGGATGCTATTTTGTTAAAATAAATTGGTAACACTCTGCATTTAACAATTTCCAATTAAACATCAGAGAGTGTCTGTTGCTAGAAACCAACTATGCATTTGTTTTCTGTTTGCACTCAGTAGATCTCATTTAGGTCATTATTGTTGCCTGTGTTCAGTAACAAGAGACAAATAAAGAGCTTCTTTTCAAAAAAGTCGCTGGTTGTGTTTCTACTTCTGATAGAAAAATTTGTACTGTGAATTCTTGATCTGTTCATTATTTTGACAGCTTTCATACCTCCTAACAGCTCTTTATAAAATAAAGTTGAAGGGGGATGTGCATGGCATGGTGGCTTTTCCCAGCTATTTGCTAGTTATCTGATGCCACAAGGAAAATAATTAATGAATAGTCTAGAGATCTAACGAATTTGAATGCACACTTACATTCTAATGAAGTCCATAAACAGTTGAATACTTGTCTGTGTGTCTAAGTAAAAGAAAATCCACAATAAAAAAAAAAAAGAATGCAAGCTTAAAACTTAAATATATTCACAATACATGTTTTCAGAAGTAATCTTGGGAAAGATATATGTATTCTTCCAGAGATATTGTCTTTGCTTAATAGCTGTATTTAATTCTGAACTTATCTGCTTGTGACATAATAGAGAACCACTGACATGCCGCCTTCTCTACCCCATTCTATATATGTGCGGAAAAGGAGTAATCTGTTGACAGACAAACATATATAATGAGGTTTGCAACGCTTTTCTAGCAGCAGGCATGCTTTATAGCTTCTTTAACATCATGACAATGCTAGCCAATTGTGTTTTTTTCTAGCAGACTGATGTTAAAGAAACAAACTTCCATTTTTGCAATTTGTACAAGCAAAAGGCAAATAGAGGCAATTCTAAAGTCTTGTGATAGCGTTAAAATAAATAAGCAGTATTGCCCCTATTCCAAGAATGCTATTGCAAATAAATCATAGCAGTACAGTGAAGTACGCTGCTGTGTCCAATGGGATGCGTGCCCCTTTGCTTCCTGTCACCAGCTAGCCAAGGGAGCTGCCTTTAGTTGGTCAACATGCAGAAAAATATGGTTGAAAAAAACTGAAAAGGAATGATCTTTATTTATACGTAGTGCTGTCTGGACTCTAAACCACTTCTCTGCCTCAGCCTGTTCTTGGTCTGCCCCACCTTGACTTTCTTCCGTGGCTTGCAGCTGAGGGGCAAGATATAACATAGCCCTATATGACCCTCAGAAAGCTGGTTTGCTGCTGCATCAGGTAATGAGATCTGTAACTATATCAGAACCAGTTCAGACCACAAGTAACATGGCCCTTGTTTCTCCTCAGCAATGCCTTCCTCACAACTCCAGCTTCCTGCTGTGCTGCTGCCATGCCTCACAGGTCCACTAAAGCTCAGGGCTCCTCAGTACCTGCCTGGCTCCTGCTTGCCCTCCTTAGAGGGCAAGTTGCCTGAAGCTGCTAGCATATATCTTTTTATGCTATCGGTTTGGGCAGATAGCCCTTAGGCTTAGTGGAGGCTGACCTAGAAGGACCGGAGTCGCCCGTCTTTGGTGAGGATTTACATTTCTGGGCCATGGTCATGATGAATTTGTGCCCCATCTGTGTGTCAGTGTGGGCTCTCCAGAAGCACCTGGAAGACCAGTGGGCATGGACTCAAGTATCCATGTTGCTGGAGGAGGAAGAGAAGGGTAGGATCTCAGAAATATGCTATTAAGAATCTGTGTTAATTAAAGATCAGCTATGCTGTAAATCCCTGATAGGTATCTGTTTCTGTTGGACATTATTTATTCATTCTGCTCCATAAGTGCTGTGAATAGCGTGACCAACCAGATAATTCACATAACAGTGCTTTGTAAATACAGCCACAGACAATATAATTCCTGGAGCCAGAGTATTTCAGGAATGATGTCAGCTAGTTCTCTTTATATTACCCATCAAAACTATTTTCTCAGAGTACGGCACCAGGGAATGAGAGACATGACGACACAAGCCTGTGAGATGGACAGATCTGCCCATTTGCTCCCCAAACCTTAAATTGATGAAGCAGGTTTACATTGCCTTGCTTAAGTTGCATCTTTAACTTGTTTTTCAATATCGTTAACATTTGGAAACTATTACACAAACCATAATCCAGGTGACTATGGAACAGAGTGGCTAATCTTAGTTCCCTGAATAAAACTAATTTATTTAACACCAATATTGAAGGAGTTGGGTAAGGGAAAATTGCGTCTGTAAAGGAAAAAATTGAACATATGAGGATTTCAGGTGTATCACATCAGACCAATTTTAACCTAAAGAAGAATTTTATATCAGGAAAATCCAAAACCCAATAACAAAATCCTAATAGCATCTCTGTTTAACTAAATAAACAACATTTTAACTTCTAGAAGTCCGGAAACATTCAATTCATACACATAGACATGCTGGGGGGAAGGGATGCCATCCAAAGGGACATTTATAGCTTGAGAGATGGGCTTGAGAGAAGTTCAACAAGGCCAAGAGCAAGGTTCTGCTCATGGGTTGAGGCAATGCCAAGCACAAATACAGACTGGATGGAGAACGGATTGAGAGCAGCCCTGAGGAGAAGGACTTGGGGGTGTTGGTGGGTGACAAGCTCGACATGACCTGGCAATGTACGCTCACAGCCCAGGAAGCCAACCACATCCTGGGCTGCATCAAAAGAAGCGTGGCCAGCAGGTCAAGGGAGGTGATTCTGCCCCCCTACTCCGCTCTCACGAGACCCCACCTGGAGTACTGCATCCAGCTCTGGAGCCCTCAACATAAGAAGAACATGGACCTGCTGGAGCAGGTCCAGAGGAGGACCACAAAGACGGTCAGAGGGCTGGAGCACCTCTCCTGTTCAGACAGGCTGAGACAGTTGGGGTTGTTCAGCCTGGAGAAGATTCTGGGGATACCTTATAGCAGGTTTCCAGTATCTGAAGAGGACCTACAAGAAAGCTAGAGAGGGATTTTTTATAAGGGCATGTAGTGATAGGATGAGGGGGAATGGCTTCAAACTGGAAGAGGGTAGATTTAGAATAGATATTAGGAAGAAATTTTTCAGTGTGAGAGTGGTGAGGCACTGGAACAGGTTGCCCAGAGAAGTTGTGGAAGCCCTATCCCTGGACGTGTTCAAGGCCAGGTTGGATGGGGCTTTCATAGAATGATAGAACGGTTTAGGTTGGAAAGAACCTTGAAGATCATCAAATTCCAACCCATAGGCATGGACACCTCTCACTAGACCAGGTTGCCCAAGGCCTCGTCCACTGCGTGCCCTAGTAAAAAGTCCTTCCCCAGCTCTCCTGTAGGCCCCCTTTAGGTACTGGAAGGCCGCAATAAGATCTCCCCGGAGCCTTCTCTTCTCCAGGCTGAACAGCCCCAACTCTCTCAGCCTCTCCTCATAGGAGAGGTGCTCCAGCCTTTGACCTGCTGGCCACACTTCTTTTGATGCAGCCCAGGATGTGGTTGGCCTTCTGGGCTGCGATTGCACACTGCTGGCTCATGTTGAGCTTCTGGTCAATCAGCACACCCAGCAGGTCCTTCTCCTCAGGGCTGCTCTTGATCCCTTCTCCACCGAGCCTGTATTTGTGCTTGGGATTGCCCCGACCCATGAGCAGAATCTTGCTCTTGGCCTTGTTGAACTGCATGAGGTTGGCTTGGGCCCACCTCTCCAACCTGTCCGGGTCCCTTTGGATGGCATCCCTCCCCTCCAGCATGTCTGCCTCACCAAACAGCTTGGTATCATCAGCAAAACTGCTGAGGGTTCACTCAACCCCACTGTCCATGTCGCCGACAAAGATGTTGAACAGTACAGGTCCCAGTACCAACCCCTGAGGAACGCCACTCGTCACTGCTCTCCACTTGGACATCGAGCCGTTGACAGCAACTCTTTGAGTGCAACCGTCCAGCCAGTTCTTTATCCACCGAGTGGTCCATTTGTCGAATCCATGCCTCTTCAATTTAGAGACCAGGATATCGTGTGGGACAGCTTTGAGCAACGGGTCTAGTGGAAGGTGTCCCTGCACATGGCAGGGGGGTTGGAACTATATGATCTTCAAGGTCCCTTCCAACTGTAACCATTCTAAGATTCTATATGAGTATGGCCTCATATTTTTCTTCATCAGTTTCCAGTATGAATATAGAGCTGGAGACAAATGGGAGTGTCACCTCCAGTTAGGGCTGAAATAAACTGAAAACAAAACAAGACAAACCTTTGAAAAGTGAGGTTGTCGTGAATGTGGCAAGTCATCAGACCTTTATAGACTTTTCAACTGCAGCAGAGGTATGGAAAACAATCCGTTTAAGACAATATCCCAAACAAAGACTTTGTGGTGATGTGAGGGTTAATTACAAACAACAGAGGTTCATTATACATTCCAGAATGTTGTTCTCTCACACAAAAGGCACTCTCACTTGTTAAATGTCTAGCCTAGACTACCAGAAATTGCATTACACTTGCTGCCCCTCCCCTTATTCCCGGACTTTCTTACCCTGGCCTTCTCCCCCACCACCACCCCCCCGGCTTCTTCCCATTTCTTTTGAAAGATAGTAATTAAACACTAAAGCCTCTCAGTTTCTGCAGCACTGCAGGGGAACTCCTCCCTGTAATAAGCTCCAATTACTGCCTGCGACTACAGCTGATGAAGGATTATCCTCTCACTCAGCTACGGCAAGCTCTAGAGTATAATCTTCAATTAGTTCAATTCATGTAGCACACTGGCAGGCAGGCCACTACGTTTCCCACGACTTACACAAACAGCCTTTCTTTGACACCCCCCAACTCTGCACAGATGGTCCCAGGACTGTCTGTTGCAAAGTTCAGTGCATCTGGCCCCTAAACCCACCTAATGCAGGCAGCAAAACAAAGACTGGGACTCAAGTGCTCTACAGTACCTATTTGTTTCAGTAACAGCAGGCTTTTTTTTTTTTTTTAAATAAAAGAAAGAGAAATTATTCAAGGAGTCAGAAAACAGGTGGATAAACAAAAAACAACCAACAAATCTTCTGGACTGACGCTATAAATCACTTCTACTCATTTTAACTATGTGCAAATATCTTGAAAAACAATTTCATACTAATTTAAGTTATATGGCTGCAATAGGCAGAAGCTAAGGAGTGCAAAATTAAAACTAAAAGTC
>NW_009647222.1:11693508-11709814 GCF_000708025.1 Charadrius vociferus | reverse complement strand
CCCTTTGGGCTTAGGTATTGCAGATAGCCTCAAGAAATAGTTGATTTTTTTTTTTTTTTTTTTTTGCAGCATGTCTGTTCAGTACTTGGAACAAAGGCTGTTGTGAACCCAGATTTACTCTGAGCTCTGACTTCTTGCTTCTGCATCCTGATATTTTATATGGTCTATGTATCAACTTTCTTTAATTGCTGACTCTAAAAAGAAACAGTGTTGCTTATTTAAAGAAAATATTTAAGAGCAGGTAAAGTTTAATAACTTGTTAGTCTGTCTCTATCAATATTTTTGATACTGGAAGATTTTGCTGTATGACAGCTAAAAAAAAAATCATTAAGTACACTAAAATAGATTAGTTCCACTGACACCATCATCTTGTACGCTGAATAATTCTGTTGCCACTGCCTTCAGTTGAGAGGAGCTGCCAGGACAGGAGGGAAAGCTGTACCTAAAGGCATGCTGCTCCAAACGCCTGCTTTTATGGTGTAGTATTGACGGCTGTCAGATGCAATTTCCACTGCTGCCTCCATGTGGCTGCCTAAGCAGAAAGAGAAAGTGATTTTTTCCAAAATGGGGGCTCGTCTCCATCTGTAAAGAGGTTGTGTAACCTTGCAGGATGTATTACAGCAGATAGTTAGCCGTATTGTGAAAAAAACAATACCACAATGGTAACTGCATTGGCACTGCTTTCCCATATAGACTGGATGCAGAAGCCTTTATTTCCAAGCCTATAGGTCAAAGGAATTTAGTGATATGAAGACAGTCTTTAAAAAAATCTACCCTACTGTGGTAACAAACGTCAACTGTGCATTTTCAAAATGATTCCTTATCTCAGGGCCTCTACTTCCAGGAGCAGCATCTTACTCCATACCTCATCCCACTGAGCAGAGGACCAGGATGTCCTTGCGTAGGGACCCTGCTCAACGCATCCAAGTGCCACAGACCGCAGCAGGACGTGGCATAAGCTGACTGCATCCGTCCAAGTACCTGAACTTCTAGGACAGCTGCAGGACTGTTATATAGAGTAGAACTGAACTTATGATCACTTGACTTTTTTTTTTTTTTTTTTTGAACAAGAGCACAGTAACTTCTTTTCCAACATAACAGATTTTATATTTTTATGACTTTAGGTAAATGGACTCTTATACATCCTCAGACCTGGAAAAGCACTTGTATATCTGAAAGCATATCTGAGGGTTTTTTCCAACTACATTAATTGGGATTTAATAAAAGAGATTATTTTAATTTGTAAAGCTTGCCTCAGTCATGTACTTATACCATCATTTAAATCATCCTGAGGAGGACACCACTACATACACTCCAATCCTAAGAAAAAAACAAAACCAGGCAGACAAAACCCCTATATTTGTTTTAGCTGGGCTGTTTGTTTCAGACAGTGTGGCAAGAAAGCCAAAAGCAAAGCAGGTAGGGCCCAGTTTGTGAAATGCCAAATACCTCATGCAACTTTCAGAGTAAACCCTCTCTAGCTGTTCTTCACTCTTCCACTGCTAACTCTTAAAATGATACAGTGCTGTAGGTGTTTCCATAGAGAATAGAAAAAATAAAAGTCAGCCATCGCCCTAAGGAACATTTAGTATATAATGGTGTTTTTCAGGATAGAAGTTGTATTCAGAGTTTTAGACTTCAAGTACCATAGGTTAGTACTGTGTAAACACATGCACAACTTGAAGACAGAGGCAGAGCACTAATAAAGATGATCTGAAAGAGAATACCCTTCCTATTTCCTATAGACCCAGGAGCTGCAGGAATCCAAGTTGCAGATTTCTAATCCTTGGCAAGGATAGGGGCATCCTGCCACTATAAAAACAAGCAAATGTAAAAGAAAGTATTCCATAAAGTTAACTTTCCTTTCTGCTGGGAACTCATAGAAAAAAACACAGTGAACAATAGACTACCCTTACTTATCAAGTGCACAGTTTTCATGCATGTTTATATCCCACATCTGGATGTTGAAATGGGCACTTAGTTTTATCAAAATCCAATGACTGTCTTCAGTACTGCTATGAACACCCAAGTGGGGGATTTGATCACATTTAATTGTCATGTTTAAAACTGTATTTATCATGGGCCCCAATTTAAAAGCATGGAAGTTTTCTTTATTTTATAACTCAGTTGACTGACAGTGAACTGAGCCTGAGATCACACCAAGGTTATGAACCTGCTGTCTAATGAGCTGAATTCCTGCACTGACTACCTAAGCAGTTTAAGTTTAAAGGTAAAATTGTCTGACGAAGCAAAGGCGCGTGTGGGAGAAGAGCACTTTGCGTCTGACCTTTCTTGACTTTGGTTGTCCTCTTTCACCTTCTCCTTCCATGATTTCTCTCATGTTGAACAACTTAAATGGCTCGCTACCTAGCCAAGTAACATACCTCACAAAATAGGCTCATGATCTCCGTCATCTGCTGGGCACTTTAGACAGAGAATCATGGAGACAATTACAAATAAGAGAAAAGTTTCCCCCAAATACACTGTGATCTCTGAACTCCGAGCAAATAGAGAACAAACGAGACAAAATTAGTGGGAAGAGTCAAGTGAGCACCTAATCACTGATCCTTGTCAGCTATAGCCAAGGGGCAGGCAGCAGGTCATGACCATGATGCAGTGCAAGTATTGCTTCTACTGCATAATGAAAGGGATCATGGGTATTATACCTCCATTCTTCACTCAGTTGAGAAGAAAAAGTAAATAAGAAAGGCGAAAACTATCAGGCCTATACGGACTTAAAAAAATCGTAAAGCACTGAACAGATAAACAAACTCTATACAGTACATACAAAACACTGAGGGCTATATGAAATGGTGGAGTTTGAGATCCTCAAGGCAGCGAGGAGGGTGCGCAACAAGCTGACCACCCTGGACTTTAGGAGAGCTCACTTTTGTCTCTTGAAGAATCTGCTTGGTATGGTGCCATGGGATGAAGCGCCCAAGAAGGGCCCAAGAAAGTTGGTTAATATTCAAGGATCACCTCCTCTAAGCTCAGGAGCGATGCATCCCAACAAAGAAGGTGGCAGGCAGAAAAGACAGGAGGCCTGCATGGATGAACAAGGAGCTCCTGGACATGCTCAAAAGTAAAAAGGGGCCCTATAGGGAGTAGAAACAGGGGCAGGTAGCCTGGGAGAATACAGAGGTATTGTTCGAGCAGCCAGGGATCAGGTTAGGCAAGCTAAAGCCCGGATTGAATTAAATCTGGCCAGGGACATCAAGACAAACAAAAAATCCTTCTATAAGTGTGTCAGCAAGAAAAGAAAGACTAGGGAAGAGGTGGGCCCTCTCTGGAAGGAAACGGAAGACCTGATCACTTGGGATAGAGACAAAGCTGAGGTGCTGAACAACTTTTTTGCCTCAGTCTTCACTGGCAAAGATTGCAGCCACACTACCCATGATGCAGAAGGCAAAGGCAAGGACTGGGAAAAAGAACTGCCCACTGTAGATAAGGATCAAGTACAAGACCACCTGAAGAATGTGAAGGTGCACAAGTCCATGGGACCTGATGAGATACATCTGTGGGTCCTGAGGCAACTGGCAGACTAAGTTGCTAAGCCACTATCCATCATATTTGAGAAGTTGTGGCAGTCTGGTGAGGTTCCTGCCAACTGGAAAAGGGGAAACATAACCGCTACTTTCAAAAAGGGCACAACACTGCCAAAACTGCAGATTCTCGTGGAACCTCTGCTAAGGCACATGGAAAAGAAGGAGGTGATTGGTAGCAGCCAACACAGCTTCACCAAGGGCAAGTCATGCCTGACAAATTTGGTGGCCTTCTACGAAGGGCTTACAGTGGAAGTGGACAAGGGAAGAGCAACCAATGTCATCTACCTGGACTTGTGCAAAGCATTTGACACTGTCCCACACGATATTCTAGTCTCCAAATTGGAAAGACACAGATTTGGTAGATGGACCACTCAGTGGATAAGGAACTGGCTGGGCATTCGCGCTCTAAGAGTTGTGGTCAATGGCTCGATGTCCAAGTGGAGACCAGTTACAAGCGGTGTTCCTCAGGGGTTGGTACCGGAACCAGTGCTGTTCAGCATTGTTGGTGACATAAACAGTGGGATCGAGCGCACCCTCAGCATGTTTGATGATGATACCAAGCTGTGTGGTGAGGCGGACATGCTGGAGGGGAGGGATGCCATCCAGAGGGACCCGGACAGGCTAGAGAGCCTGTGCAAACCTCATGCAGTTCAACAAGGCTCATGGGTCGAGGCAATCCCAAGCACAAATACAGGCTCGGCGGAGAATGGATCAAGAGCAGCCCTGAGGAGAAGGACCTGGGGGTGCTGATTGATGAGAAACTCAACATGAGCCGGCAATACGCAATCGCAGCCCAGAAAGCCAACCACATCCTGGGCTGCATCAGAAGCGTGGCCAGCAGGTCAAAGGAGGTGATTCTGCCCCCCTACTCCGCTCTCACGAGACCCCACCTGGAGTACTGCATCCAGCTCTGGAGCCCTCAACATAAGAAGAACATGGACCTGCTGGAGCATGTCCAGAGGAGGACCAAAAAGATGATCCGAGGGCTGGAGGAGCTCTCCTATTCATACTGGCTAAGACAGTTGGGGTTGTTCAACCTGGAGAAGAGAAGACCGCAGGGACACCTTATAGCAGCTTTCCAGTATCTGAAGGGCACCTACAAGAAAGCTGAAGAGGGATTTTTCACAAGAGCATGTAGTGATAGGATGAGGGGGAATGGCTTCAAACTGGAAGAGGATGGATTTAGAAAAGATAGTAAGAAGAAATTTTTCAGTGGTGAGGCACTGGAACAGGTTGCCCAGAGAAGTTGTGGAAGCTCCATCCCTGGAGGTGTTTAAGGCCAGGCTGATTGGGGCTTTGAGCAACCTGGTCTAGTGAGAAGTGTCCCTGCTTATGGTGGGGGGGCTGGAACTCAATGATCTTCAAGGTCCCTTCCAACCTAAACCATTCTATAATTCTACATCATACAATATCTGAAGTTGGAAGGGACCCATAAGGGTCAGAGTCCAACATCCTGAGAACACAACCTCAGGCCTGAAAAAAGTTTACAGAATTGGATACATGGTATTTGTAAAAGACAGAAATCAGAGTATATTTATATGACAACAACATGACACCAGTGGTTGCTGGTTATCCGCTTCAGATTGACAATTTTCTTTGCATAACTAGAATATAAGAAGAAAGCAGTGCAAATGAAAGCAATTGTGGTATTGCCTTAACTGAGGTATTGCATCTTGGATTAATTTTACTGAGTGATCTACCTCCTGTCTTGGAAACCTGACATTAACTGGTTATTCTTGAATGACGCTCTAATCTAGTGTAAATTTCTAGTTTAGGCTCTAGACTCTATCAAGTGCCATTTTCAACTAGCAGTAAGATAGCTGATACAAGAACCTAACAGAAAAATCACTTTACCTGCTAAATCAACCCATATATATAAAAATATATGTAATACAATATCTGAAGTTGGAAGGGACCCGTAAGGGTCAGAGTCCAACACCCTGTTTATATGTGTATATATATCTCTGCAACCATGCTAAGAGCAAGCTCCCTTGATAGCCTATGGCTACTGCCTGTGCGCTAACACACGCTGCATGGGTAAAAAACAGGAGGAACTGGAGGTCTGTGCGCCATTGCTGGGCTACAGTCTCGCCGGGATCACAAAAGATGTGGTGAGGTAGCTCAAACAACAGGAGCGCAGCAATGGCTGCACACAGGCTTTTTAGGAAGGACATGCCAGGAAGACAAGGAGGGGCAGTTGCTCAGTATGTGAGAAAGCAGCAGGACTGCATGGAGCTCTGCCTGGAACAGCCCCCCAGCCAGTTGAGAGCTGACGGGTCAAGATTACAGGGCAGATGAATATAGAAGATGTGGAGATGTGAAGAACAAAAGATAACACCATTCTAAAGAACGAACAGATGTACCTACTACGGTCTGTCTGGTCAAGAAGCAGCCATTTTCAGACTACTGGAAGAAGGAACCTCACACTCACATGCCCTGATTCTTATGAGAAGCTTGAACCACCCTAGTACCTGCTGAAAGGCAACACAGCAGGACACAAGCAATCCAGGAGGTTCCTGAAGGGCGTCAACAACAGCTCCCTGATACAGGGGATTGAGGACCCAACACAGAGGAGTGCTCTGCTTGACCCGATCCTTGCTAACAAGGAAGATTGGGTCAGGAAAGAGAACGTTTGGGACAGTGAACAGCGAAGTGTTTGTTTAAAGCACAAACCAGCACAGAACTGTAAGTTTCAGGGATCTAATCACCTGCTTAAAGTTAAGTGTATGCTTAAAAGCGTTGCTGGATCAGGGCCATTATTGGCCAATAATATATACACTGGCAGAAACCCATAGCAAATAGGTTATAACGCATCTAAAGAACAAACTGTGTCTTGAACACTGCACATACATTACTGTGCTCTGACTTGATGAAGCATACATAATTATAGTGTTTGCTTCAAACAATGTGCTATGTTTCATGTAAATACTATAAATAGGAGGCAAGCTGGACAAAGAATTATGTCATACCTTTTAATTGAGAGCAGGAGGATTTATGTTTAAAATCTCTTTGGATAACACCAATCATGCTCCTTTTTAAACTTCTGAGTCCTTAAAGGACAACTTTCTCTCTAGCCCCCTAGGAAATATAAATAAAGCATGATGTGTTATTACTAAAAATATTTGTAAGACATTAACAAAGTTTGCAACCAACATTATTAACTGCACAACAACAGGGGCTTTATTCATCAGGATGCATATGTAATTTATTCCATGTAAAAATCGTTATCACAAATATTGAACGTTCCATGGATAATAAATGACAGGGCAGTAATAAAACAAAAAGAGCTTTGTTTCAGGACACAAAAGCAAGTTGACCCTTTTAATTTATTTGTTTTTCTAAAGGAAAGAAATGCTCATTTAGCAGATTAAAAATGAAATAGGGAAGTTGGATGACAAAAATCTTTATGAAGATGGTACTTGTTAGAACTGTATGGAAAGATAACAAGTGATTATAACAGAAAATGTGAACAGTCCAGTAAAGCATAAGTATGATCAAAGCTGTGAAAAAAGCAATTAATCTGTTTTGACATTTGACTGATGTTATGTTGAATGTGTGTGTGGATTTAAGGCATTTAAACTATGTTCATGAACAAGTCTGTTTAGGGAGCACCTCGTGGTATAATTTTCTTTCATCTTGCCATATAAAGCAAGATGGAAAATATTTCAAGAAATACAGCATCACTGGATTAATCAGATTTATTTTGCTACACTTTTTCTTTGAATAGGTGCATTTTATATTCCTATAGGAGTGACACCTTGAAGTTAGTGAATAGTTGAAAGATTTATTGCAACACAGGGTAGAAAAGTAGCTCCAGAGCTCATGCAATTTCCTTTTGGAGAAACTTCTTTATGTAAATAAATGAGCTATTCAATATGCAAGCCTATCAGGATAACTGGAAGATTTCTTCTTTCCAGGCTACAGGAAAAAAATGTAAGCAGTTTGTTCTAAATTCAAGACAACTATTGGATGTAGAAGGCTTTTTAAAGTCTAATATAATATAATTCGATACAATAGTTTAATTCAGGTTAGCATCAAATTCAATTGCAGTAGACATTGAGTTGAGATGTAATGTAAGGTGGTAAAGGGAACACAGTTGTTTCTAATTGTAACCACATTTTTGATGTAAGATCCTAACTGCAAAAGTCAAAGGGAGTTTTTGCATTAATTTCAGTGCAATCAGGGTTTCATGCCTATCATCTGTTCTCTCAAATGCTTGAGGGTTGTTTTTTTTTTAAAAAAAGTTACTATACCAGGTGTTTGACAGGCAATATAAACAAATGGTAGCAAATAAGAGCAAGACATGACTTTTTCAGTGTTTCTTTGTAGTGTGCAAATATAAGGCAGGGCTTCAATTATAGACATTTCCAGGGAAACTTTGGACAGAACGTCCTATTCTCTAACCTTGCAAAGGCAGCTCTACTCAGATGAGACCCATTACACTGAACACAGAACAGAAATGCCTCTGTCACCCTGACTAAGGGGCAAGTAGATGTACCATTTAAGAGGTATAATTTGAATACAAGGTTCCTGAATACACTAGCCTGGAGAGCTAGGGCTTTGAAACACGGGAAGATGACAAAAGATCCCCCCAAATAACCCACCAAACCATCAGCCAGTAAAATCCAGTGGCCCCTATTCTTGTTTGCTTGTTGTTTCTGAAGGAGTGAAAATGTGATGGAAAAATAATGGTTCGTTTGTGGAAAGCAAATGGGAAAACACTAGAAGACTGCTAACCTGCTTTTTCATCTACAGCAGTGCTGACTGCCTTCTGCTGTCGTTCCTCCTTTGCGCTTGGGAGTGGTGGAAAGAGGCAAACTAAAAGGAGATAAGTATCTCTCAGGCTTGTTTGTCCTGATGCCGTGCCAAAAAGAGGCAGTGTAATGGAGCAGTATGGTAGTTGGTAACAATCTATTTTTGAGTGAGCGCTTAAGGACAATGAACTATGAAATGGTAAGATGAACACGTTTAGTACATACAATTTAAACACATGCTGACAGATCTAAATCAAAAGCTTCATGATTCCAGTTAGAGGCCACATTACTACAGCTGAAGTCTCAGATCTTAAGAGTGGCTACTACAGCACGCTAAACACGAAAGATAAAAGGTACGAAAAAACTAGCCACAAGGAACCACTGATGCAAAAGAATTTCTGTTCCATGCAGACTCCTACAGACACCTAAAATACCCCATCATAGCCTTGGAAATGGAGAGCTGTAGATACAAATGTAGACTTGACAGTTTGGATGGAAACCGCTGAATTAGCCTTAGAGAAAGCTGTCAGGCTCTCCCAGCTCATGAAGCCTAAAACACTGCAGGGCCTGTTCTGCTGTCATTTATGCCACATGCAGCTTGGCTTTGGGTGTCACGTACAGCATGAGTCACCGCATCACTCCCAGTTTATGCAGAAATGAGCAAATCTCATGCTATTTCTTATTGAGGCCGGGAGGAAGTTGCCTCCCAGAGGGGTCTTTTTTCCAAATGAACTAATTACAGCCATTCTTGCCTTGAAAAGCTTACGTTCTCCCACCCTGTGCGAAACACATATCACACTTAACTCAGTGTGCAACTGAGCGTGCTGCAGAGAGAGGCAAACTCTAATATGATCATTTCTGTGATAGATATCACTTCACACAGCTGGCTGCCATAACCTGAGTGAATATAACTCTTCTGCACTTCACCCTTGCAGGGTAGAGAGTTGGGTATTGCCATGTTTGCTGTCCCTTGCCCCAGCTAGTCTAGATAGGTAGCTGCCCAGTTTACTTCTCTCTCATTCTGTCCTCTCAATCGTTCATCCCCTGACAACCCCCCTTTCACATTTTCCTCTCTTCAGTTTCCTACACTTCACATTTTCCTTTTGTGCCTTGTCACGTTCTTCAGCCTGCTGCTTCTTCACATCCTCCAGCATGTACGTGAGCATACACCCCTCCCCTCCAACCGCATTTCCAAATTTCTTATAACATCCTGGCTAACTTCTCAAAACACTACTTCTCCTTACTGCTCTTGCCAGTATCCTAATAACTCCATGTCCACGCCACCCTGCCTGGCCCCCCTGTCACAAGTAGCATGCTACCTCATTTCTCAACAGCAGGTCACCTGCATCCTGTTAGAAACAACATAGTCTTGCCAATCCTAGACTTTAAGCGATGCTCATAGTAGCTTGAACTACAGAGATTTTCCAGAGAACAAACAAAAAGCTGCTGTAGAATAATTTTATATTTTTTCTGGTGTTTTTTAAGCCTTCGTCTTGGATTTTGCAAATTTTCTCCAAAACACAGAAGCATTAGAATGCTTTTATTTTAATTAAAAACTTAATTAATTTATTTCAGTGTCATAATTGGCAATGCCAATACTAATATGAAAAATAACAGAAAATGTTACAACTCCCTGAGCTTTCAAGAATAAAAATTGTCTTTTTGTTCTGTTGGGATAGCACCTGAGTCCTGCCAGTACAAATGCTAACAGCCACAACACTGTCACTTGGCTTTGATTTCTTGCAGCATGCTTTAAATTGTGGTTAAATTGCGCCTTGAAGTTTAGGGAACAATCCTGTGACTATGACTTCAGCTATTTTCATGATAACAGAGACTAGTGAACATTTTCGATTATGCTACCTCAAAAGACCAAAAGTAGCAAGTTAGTCTCAAGAACTAATTAGTGGCAAGGACTGGAGAGAATAGCTTACATGGGGATGCATGGTATTTTTGATCAACTGTATTGCTACACTACTAAAATAATTATTCTGGCACAAATCATATGCAACCAAGAGTTATCCTACTGGGATATAGACAAATAATTCCTCCAAAGTGTGTTTACACTACTTCCACATCCATTGCAAAGCAAATGTAAGACCTTAAGCTAAAATGTTTGAAACACAAGCTAGTAAGAATTTAGCTGTGCGTCTATACATTGGTTTCTTTACAACTTTTTATTTCAGGTAATTTGATACTTTTAAGACTTGTAGCAGTCACATTGGAAGATACTCACAATAAGGATCAAATCTATTGTGTTTCACTGCCAAATACTGGCAACGTGCTGAAAAAATATGTAATTACATTTACTATGTGATAATCCCTTTAGATGCTGTATCTATGGTGATACCCTTTTCAATAAAGTTGTGGCAAGGGAATAAACCTACTATGTGAATGAGAAGCCTACGGGAAAATGATGAAATGCACTTCCCCAACTTTCACCCTCATGTCCTTATTATGCAGCTCATGAAGGAATAATTGCACCCAAGGCTGAAGGGATTGCAGTGTGGGTATCAGCCATGGGGCACTGCTAACCTAGGTCCTGCTTCTGTTCTCTTTAAAGTCAGCAGTAAAACTTCCTCCCTGGTTGCCATTGAGAGCAGATGGAGGCCCCTTAAGTTTGCAGCAAACAGACATGAAAGTAAAAAAAAAAAGGTTAGATAGCACTGTTTGCTACTGATGTGTTGGGCTTGAACAAAGTAAGAAGGGGCAACATCCAAAGTGAACAAGCTGAGCTTCTGACTGGAAGAGGCTTGTAAAATATTTTTGCTGAAGCAACGGGATGGATCTGCTACTGCCAGAAACAACCATAAACAGAAACATGGAACTGCATATAGGCAGAAATACATGTTAAATTTTATTATAGAATTAGGTTCTAGTTGGGTCATTCAGGCCCTTTTTGCAGCAGATAAAACTAGGAGGGAAATCCAGTACTGCAGGTTAACTGCAGTTATTCCAGCACACGAATAACAGATGTATTTGGCAAGGAATGACTTTGGTAAATAGTGCAAGTGTGATACAAGGATAATTGCAGAAAGACAAATTTAATGTTAATGACTGTTTGACACACAGCTGCACATTTGGAAGGGGAGAAGTCAAAGTACACTGAGCGATGTTTGGTGTCATCGGAGAAAGGAGGTGAAATACAGTGTGTTATATCATATATAAAGAATGTAGGGACAAGTATTTTGGATTCAAACTAGGGGCTGAAGGTAGAAATGCAGAGAACAGAGTCATCTGGTTATTTTAATTGACCACAGGTTGACTATGAATTGCTGATATGATGCAGCTATGGAAAGATATATTGGGATTTATTAATGTTTCCCTGAAAAAGTATTATGAAATTTATTACAAGAGCACTCATGAGACTTTGTGCAGAATATTGTGTGCTGTTCTGGTCATATGAAGATGAAAAACAGAAAAACATGTTAGCAGAGGAATAGAAAGTAGACTGGAAAACAGCTTGACTTGCTTAACTTAGGATTAAATAAGACTCAACAGGGAGTCTACCAGGCTGCAATTGCTCAAGATCAATAATAGGGAAGAAGGATCATTTAAATGAATTTATAGCGCACAGCACAGTGTGATATAAAATAGGAATAAAACTAGGTTCAAAATTAGAAAAAGAAAGATTCTAGATCAGCCAGCTTCCTGACATATGAAGAGCAAAATCTCTCTCCACTTTTAAGGTGGTAAGGTGAGTTTACAACAGACTGGCCTTAGGCTTGGAGATGTTTGCTAGTCACATATTCCTAAAAGGGGTAAATATCCAAGTTAATGAATAATAAAAAATTGCAAGTAAACCAGAATTTTAAGGAAGCTACATAATGGAACTGAGACAATGTAATACACTTGCCCTTGGCGTATCTCAATTTTGAACCCCATAAAACTCTGAAGTTTGGTTACAAATTTAGGCATAGTTGAGTTTATATAGTTTTGATGAAAGACAGCAATAAACTAAAAGAATACAAAGAATACATGGATGTTGTTTATCTAACAGACTGAACACACAAGGTAAATTCAGAGAGCAAAACATGTTTTTACTGGAGTTTAATAATGTTGTTTTGCAGTAAGGCTGAAATTCTTTATAGTTTTACTTTCGTAACACTGCCCAGCTGGAATTTCCATTTCAAGTTATTATAATACAAAGCTTTACAGTGGTATTTTAACTGTTCATTTTAGATAGTTTTCACACAGAGAAGTTTACTTGAATACCAGATATACTGTAAACATACTGAACATCTGGTAATTAAGTATAGTGCACAGTAATCTCCATAAAGCCTGTATCTGTGGTGAAATCTTTTTAATAAATAGTTGATAATGGAATGAAGCTATTAAAAGTATTACAGCACACATGGTGAAGCCCAGCAATTATTAATTCCTCAGCATGAATAAAAGCTTTTAACTGTCCATTTTACCAAGAATCTTTAAGATGGGACTGGTCTGAAATGAGTATCAGCATAGAAATACTCCATTTGCAATAGAAAAAAAAAGACATAATTCTACTATATCATTTCCATAGCCATTCAAATACCCAGTGAACTCTGTACAGTTCTCAAACTGTTCATACCTCACTTCATGACAGCATAACCCCAAGAGTCTTCTCTGATTTTGCTAGGACACCATTCACTTTACAAAATGGTACTGGAGGGTCACTTCTATTTTACCCCCTTGTAAGAAATACTTCACCATGAAGTAGTTCATGTGCATTGTTTGAGGTGTCCGTTTTCACCCTCAGCAGCAGCAGAGTTTTCTTCTGAGCAGAGTGAGAGCATGTCTGAACAAATGTAAGGACCTACCTCTCCTTTGTTAAGATTTCTTCAGAGGACTCTGAATGCAGTGGCATTGCATAGATATTGATTAATTTATCCTATTAACAAACTAGGGATCCCAAACTTTAAGCTTAATTCACTGACATTTCACAATATCCCAAACAAGTCACTGTGCCTCCAGCCCATGAGTAGCATTACCTGATTGCCATCTCCACTTTATTTCAAGAAATACTCAACAGAAGAAACAGTTAACAGAATCTTTTTGTGCATCCCCTTGTACCAGTGTCTGCTTAAAAACTAATAATAATCCTGACCTTTTTTTTTTTTTAATGGCAACTTTTTTGCCCCTTGCATTTATCAATGATCCTCATTCTTAAACCAAGTAATCCAAGGCAGAGTTCATCATCCATCTTGAGCTACCAGGTTTGAAAGGTTGCATGTCTTCAGATTCATAGGGGCAGCCTGTTTATACTACTGAGTATTTTTCAACCTCAGCTTTTCCAATGACTATTTAAGGCCTTCCTGGACTTTTTCCAGGAGTGCTGGCACATCATTTAAATCACTGGTATGACTCATTAGCTTATTCTGTATTTTAGCCAGTTAAGTTCCTCTACCTTACACTCCCCTATATTTCCATTCTTTTTTTTTTTTTCTTTCAAGAAATCAATGTCAAGACAGTTTATGAAGCTGGTTGGCAGTTGTCAAGCAAAATGTGAATTCATACTAACATCAAATGTCAGTGCCGTACACCCCAAGCTATCCACATCCACTGTCACAGAACTGCTTCTGTGGTATGTCACCTCCCGCTTACGTTGTGTTCTCAGCTGCAAATAGTTCCACTGCCATTTTGTTTCACATAGCTCTGGACAGGAGACTGAATGCAACCAGTGACAACCATATTCTGCTATTGATGTTTATCAAGACGCCCCCTCACAATTGTTCACCTGCGATACATATAAGATCAAACAGGAGACTCTTATCATCAATTCCTACTGTCAAGCTCTCCACCTACCCCATCTTTTCAATGTGTCCATAATCCAGTTTCCCATTGTAATCCACACTTCACATTCACTCCTTCTGTCTATTAAGCCTTTGAGTCTCCTAACCACCTTCATGGATGTACCTTTACGGGTTTATGCCTGCCAGATGTTCTCTGCATCCTCAGCTGAAATAGAGCCTTTAGACTCAAGGCAAGGAGCTTCCTGTTGCTCCAGGAGTAGGACTTGCCTGGCTTCTGTGATGGACAGGTCATCCTCAGCATCAATGGCTTCCTCTAAAAGAGATAAGGAATGTCCCTTCCTTAGCACTACAGGAGATATTATGCTCCACCATCACATTGTTCAAGTCTTAGAACCAATATCAGACCAGTTCCTCGCAGATGTGGCAGGGTAACAAGTAAAGACTGGCTACACGGCTCCTGCTCATCTTGCCCACCTCTTCTTTGCCTCACAAGTAGTTTGCAGAGAGGCTATTACAGTGTCCTGCAGAAGGCGAGGCTGTAATATGTCTCCACTCTGCATTTACCAACACAGTAAAGGAGGTAGGAAGAGGGTGCTTGCTACAGCTGTCAGAAGTGCACCTGACACGTGGCAAGTTGTCTAAGCAAGTGTCATCCCAGCCCCAGACCAGGGCAAGGACATTCAGACACTTGCAGAAACACAGAATGGTTAGACTTGGAAGGGACCTTAAAGATCATCTAGTTCCAACCTTCCTACCATAGGCAGGGACACCTGCCAGGTTGCTCAAAGCCCCATCCACCCTGGCCTTGAACACATCCAGGGATAGGGTATCCACAATTTCTCTGGGCAACCTGTTCCAGCATCTCAGCACCCTCACAGTGAAAAATTTCTTCCCAATATCTAATCTAAATTTACCCTCTTCCAGTTTAAAACTGTTACCCCTCATCCTATTGCTATACTCCCTGATAAAAGGTCCTCTCCAGCTTTTCTGTAGGCCCCCTTAAAGTGCTGAAAGACTGCTGTAAGGTGTCCCTGGAGCCTTCTCTTCTCCAGGCTGAACCCCAATTCTCTCAGCCTGTCTGAACAGGTGAGGTGCTCCAACACTGGTATCATCTTTGTGGCCCTCCTCTGGACCCGCTCCAACTGGTCCATGTTCTTTTTATGTTGGGGCCCCAGAGCTGGATGCAGTACTCAAGGTGGGATCTCACAAGAGCGGAGTAGAGCGGCAGAATCACCTCCCCTGACCTGCTGGCCACGCTTCTTTTGATGCAGCCCAGGATGTAGTTGGCTTTCTGCGCTGCGAACACACATTGCCAGCTCATGTTGGGCTTCTCATCCATCATCCGCAAGTCCTTCTCCTCAGGGCTGCTCTCAAGTTCAGCAATGTTGTTCCTTACGTTAATTCCTAAAGCTGTCTTACCCACCATATGTGTATATATTTCCATGTTCAAAAAAGCATTAATACAGCACTGTTTCTGAGGAACCTCAAAGCTTGTTTCAATCCTTGAACAATCAAGGAGCTTGAGTCTATATTTTCAATGCTGACACCTCATAGAAAAGGGCTATCATATATAGCAAGGTTTTTATAGCAAAATATCAGAATCAAAGTATAGGCATGTTTTTCAAATATATTAAATAACAACACCTTTTGAAAAAAATCAGCGGGTATTCACCAAATCTGATGTAAAACATAGTGGCCAAAATCTAGATATCTAAGTTCAAAAATATTGATCTTAATTATCTTTGAGCCTCCTTCAGTCCATCCTTCCTTCCTACCTCCAAAAGAAAACCCCTCTTTCATGTGGTTGTCCTTCCAGCTGTACAAACAAAGCAAAATTTGCCACAAACATTAAGTTGTTTGACAAGCAATTTATATGGGGAGAAGGACAGAAAAGGAGACATTTCATGAGGACTTCTGACTTCATGCTGATCTGACTGCTATTGTTATGAAGCCAATGTATGGCTCTCCAGTCAGTTCAGTATATCCTTGCCTATGCTTGAGCACATGTGTCTGGCAAACCATCTTGGAAGCTCACAGAAGGTGGAGCAGGTGTTAAGCTCTTAAAATGAGCAAGAATTTTAGTAGCTGCACGAGAATAGTGCAACATAAAGAGTTATTTCACCACCAGCTCTAGAGCTGTAATGGACTTTTTGGCACAAAGGAAGTTATAGAGGTTCTGCTCAGAGTTGTTTTTACTACTTGGCATGCTCCTTTTCCTTTAACTTTTATAGTGGCTTTTCTCCAACAATAAGTACAAAAAGAGGACAAAGCTTGAAAG
>NW_009647222.1:11675444-11684993 GCF_000708025.1 Charadrius vociferus | reverse complement strand
ACCAGGTTGCTCAAAGCCCCATCCAACCTGGCCTTGAACACATCCAGGGATAGGGTATCCACAATTTCTCTGGGCAACCTGTTCCAGCATCTCAGCACCCTCACAGTGAAAAATTTCTTCCCAATATCTAATCTAAATTTACCCTCTTCCAGTTTAAAACTGTTACCCCTCATCCTATTGCTATACTCCCTGATAAAAGGTCCTCTCCAGCTTTTCTGTAGGCCCCCTTAAAGTGCTGAAAGACTGCTGTAAGGTGTCCCTGGAGCCTTCTCTTCTCCAGGCTGAACCCCAATTCTCTCAGCCTGTCTGAACAGGTGAGGTGCTCCAACACTGGTATCATCTTTGTGGCCCTCCTCTGGACCCGCTCCAACTGGTCCATGTTCTTTTTATGTTGGGGCCCCAGAGCTGGATGCAGTACTCAAGGTGGGATCTCACAAGAGCGGAGTAGAGCGGCAGAATCACCTCCCCTGACCTGCTGGCCACGCTTCTTTTGATGCAGCCCAGGATGTAGTTGGCTTTCTGCGCTGCGAACACACATTGCCAGCTCATGTTGGGCTTCTCATCCATCATCCGCAAGTCCTTCTCCTCAGGGCTGCTCTCAAGTTCAGCAATGTTGTTCCTTACGTTAATTCCTAAAGCTGTCTTACCCACCATATGTGTATATATTTCCATGTTCAAAAAAGCATTAATACAGCACTGTTTCTGAGGAACCTCAAAGCTTGTTTCAATCCTTGAACAATCAAGGAGCTTGAGTCTATATTTTCAATGCTGACACCTCATAGAAAAGGGCTATCATATATAGCAAGGTTTTTATAGCAAAATATCAGAATCAAAGTATAGGCATGTTTTTCAAATATATTAAATAACAACACCTTTTGAAAAAATCAGCGGGTATTCACCAAATCTGATGTAAAACATAGTGGCCAAAATCTAGATATCTAAGTTCAAAAATATTGATCTTAATTATCTTTGAGCCTCCTTCAGTCCATCCTTCCTTCCCACCTCCAAAAGAAAACCCCTCTTTCATGTGGTTGTCCTTCCAGCTGTACAAACAAAGCAAAATTTGCCACAAACATTAAGTTGTTTGACAAGCAATTTATATGGGGAGAAGGACAGAAAAGGAGACATTTCATGAGGACTTCTGACTTCATGCTGATCTGACTGCTATTGTTATGAAGCCAATGTATGGCTCTCCAGTCAGTTCAGTATATCCTTGCCTATGCTTGAGCACATGTGTCTGGCAAACCATCTTGGAAGCTCACAGAAGGTGGAGCAGGTGTTAAGCTCTTAAAATGAGCAAGAATTTTAGTAGCTGCACGAGAATAGTGCAACATAAAGAGTTATTTCACCACCAGCTCTAGAGCTGTAATGGACTTTTTGGCACAAAGGAAGTTATAGAGGTTCTGCTCAGAGTTGTTTTTACTACTTGGCATGCTCCTTTTCCTTTAACTTTTATAGTGGCTTTTCTCCAACAATAAGTACAAAAAGAGGACAAAGCTTGAAAGAAAAACTAAATAAATTTATTAGAATATAAATATATTCAGGGAATAATCCCAAAATATTATGAATTGTTGGTGCCAGCTTCTATCTGATTTTTGAAGCTCAGTCATTACTCTTCTGAACAGAAGAAATGTTCCTTTTTTTCCTTTTTATTTTAGAATATTCAGATGAGGAGGAGTTATTATAAAAATCTGTATACTCTGGAGTTGAAAGGACTTGGATTCAGAAAGTTTCTTACCAGAAAAATGGATACTCATTTAAAAAAAAAAAATTCTAATATCTCTGTAGCCACTAACACCAAATTAAGTTTCAAGTGCCATTTAAAAAACAGAATTTGGAGCATTGCAACAATTGCTGAGCATATCTGGAAAGTACATTGGTCCAGGTCCTTGAAAATCTGAAAATTTGTCCATAAAAAACCCTTCCTATTCCCTTGAGGTCTGCTTATGTATGCTGCATATGGAGTACTGGAATCCTAGTAGATGGCCCGGGATAACTTTTTTTTTTTTTAATCTTTGTTTTCTATTAAAGCACTTTATAGTGCCAGGATGATTAAGATCTTTCTGTCATTTCCACCAAATGATGCTTCTACTATTGTACTGGAAAGGAAGGTGGGGGATTTTGCTTCATTTTGCTATTTGGGTCTTCGGTCCACAGTTTATATAGCTGTTATGGCAATCCAATATATTTATGTTTAGAATTATGGGAAAAGACTTATCAAAATTCATCCTGTCTTGTTCTATTGCATTTGTAAACTACTAGTTCATACTTCATCGATGAGAAACCTATGTCCTGAAAACAAACTATGGAAAAAAAATAGGACTATGATAAGTCTTACATAAGGATATCATACAAATTACAATAGCTTCTAGGCAAATGTTGAGAAGTGGATTATTAACTGATGTAGTCAATGAAGATCTTTACTAGCAAAGCTCAAAAGATCCTAGAGAAAAAAATATATTAAAAAAAGGAGCCAAAATCTACTGTGAAGCCACCTTCTTTGAAAACGAAAGGTGCTTTTCCAATTTTGCTTTTCCCAGCAGAGTCCACCAGAAGAAACAGATATATGGATATGTGCACACTGTGGGGGACACTTAGATCTCTGTATGTACTCCAGCGTAAAGCTCAGCTGTGAGCCACCAAGACTCAAATATGGTGGAACTTGTGCTTCCTGAAGCACAAATAAATAGCTCAAGAATAAGTTACAATTTTGGCTTTCTGCACAAGGGATTTGTGCTAGTACATAAACACTGGTGACCAAGACAAACAATTCACAGGAGTTTTCCAGGTGGTAACTATGCAATCAAGGCATGGTCCATCTATCTACCCACAGCCCTCAGACCAGGATCTGACAATAAAGCAATTCTGGCTTTAGGGCTCCTTTTGTCAGATAAAAAAATGCCAGAACCTGCATGATATAATGCATTTGTCTGCTATGCGTGCTTTGCCAATTCAAATTTGTTCCCAATATCAACTCAGTATTAGTTGCCAGATCTGTTCATGATACTCTAACATTACACTGTGTCAGGTATCTTCTGTCCTCCTGCAGCTAGCACAAAGATGGCTCAAAAGCAAAAGGCAGCATAACCTCCACACTCTGCTCCCTAACTAATTTGATATAAATGTGGTAAGGTGCTCACATCTGACTCACAGACACTTGGTACTGAGGCTCACTGTCAGGCAAGGTGGATGAAACCAGGGTGAGCGGAGGTACAAGTCCTAAGGGACCATTACAATCAGATCACCCCATAACTACCCAACTGTTTGTGCCCCGAGCTCAAAAACCCTCCTGCTTAACTAAAGCGCTAAACCTTTACTCTGTGATGCTTTGCAGTTGGATGCTGTGCTACCAAATGAACTTCTGGATAAAATAACAAAGACTGACCTTAGCTTTCCTTCCCGTACACAGAGTAAGGCTGCCACCTGACGTGCCCAGTTCAGCAGACTTACCGTACTTAAGACATTCTACCTCAATATCCTAAAAGTAGTTTACTTTTGATCCAGACTAATTAAGTGTGTCTACAACTGAGCAGTTTAGATATGTTGGCCATCTAATGCTGCTTAAACATCAAATCCTGTGGATTTATACTAATGCTAAACCAGTTTAACCGCAGGTACTGCCCACGGAAACTGAGGTGAGGACACTTTCCAGCATTATGTCTTTACTTCAGAGGTAACACCCTGGTAGTACCATGTTCTAGCTGCTGTACCATTCCTGAGGTAAGAAGAAAGCCCACACACTGAACTGCTAGCCTATATCTGAAAACAAAACAAAATAAAAACCAACCACCAAACAACCCACACTCATTGTTTACAGTCGTCTTTTACCATCGCACTTCCATTCTGGAAGATTTTTTTGAAGGCAATTTCTTGCATAATTATTCATTAAAACTTGCTGGAAAATGGAGATCTATGTTTTGTTCTGTGCTACCAGTTCTGTATTACATTGCATTGGCCTTCAAGTTGACCTGGGCCTGCCGAGTCCTGAAAGAATTTGATTTCTCTATGGATGCAGTCAATAAACAAAATCCACCACGTGAGTATTAAAACATGTCTTAAAAGGACCTGAAGTGGCAGCTGCCTTCCTACAGCAACCACATCTCCCTTTATATGTCAGAGACTGCAAACTGAAAGAGTTATAACCACAGAGAACTTAAGCAGTTGTTATGTGGGTAGCCACATTGCAGGAGGCTTTTCAGGTGAAATGCATTCTGCTGTAATAAGGTACTTCACAACTTTGTTACAAAAACAGCTGTCATATATTATACTTCAGTATGCCACTTTTCATATATTAAATTAAGGCTTTAACAAAGCTCCAGGATGTATGTGGATAGAGAATTGTCAATAGCTACCTAGTAGCAGTGAACTAAGAATAATAATGAGAAACATCAGACACTAAGCATATAGCTGTGAATTAAAGACTACTTCAAATAACTTTCATAAAGAGGGGGGCATGAAGTTTATTATGTAAGAAATTCAGTGATGTTATTTCTGAAGCAAAAATGTTTCCTGAAGAAATGAGCCAGGTTTTCCTTTACTGTGAACCAGAGATTCAGGCTCTAACCTGGGAGTAATTTTTCTTTTTAGAGGGGGCAAGTATTTATTGTTTGTTGATTTTCCATAGTCTGGAAGAGATTGCATGGTAAGCCTACTTTCTTATCGAAACACAATACTGTGTGGAAAAAAAGGTTTTATCTGGAAATATTTACACACTAAAATAAAAGTGCAGGAGAGAGGTAGAGTATATGCACCCAGAAATTTGACCCCAATGGAAAGGATTTTCCTCAGTTTAAACTGAAATACTGACTTTTCATGTGAAGATCAACTGTTAGGCTTTTTTTTTTTTTTCTACTGCAATTTAGCTATACCTCTGCATAGAAATCTCTGCTTTCAGACTATGGCATTTGAACTAAACAAGTCACGTGTCTCAAAGTACTGTAGGCACAATTATCTTGGTTTTACTCCCTTCCTCTCCCGAGGGGCTTAGGTATTTATATTAAAATAAAATAGCAACAATATCCTAAATCCCGAACTAGGACCCTATTCTGCAATGTCCTGTGCAAAAACAGAACAAAAGGCACTCCTTTAAAAGGCTTTTTTTTAAAGTATGCAACTTGAGAAGACAGTCCAAAAGTTTTAATTTCAATGAAATAAATTCAACCCACAGCAAATATGAAGGCATGGGGTCAAACAGGTAGATGCTGGAGATCCATTAGGAAAAAATATCTAACATTACTGCATGGGGTAAATAGGAAAGAGTCTGCCTCTGATTGTACAAGAGACCTTCACAAGGGGAAAAGTTGTAGTCTTACATCCCACAGGAAAGAGCTAAATAGGTTGTAACACAGCAATGGGACCTTCTCCTCCTTTGTCAGCGGGGCAAAGTGCACATATGACATTGTTTACTTGGTCAGGCAAGCGAGGTCTCAGACTTAAAAATGTGCCTCAAAAGCTTCTTTGTTTAAAACAAATGCCTTAGGCAAGTTTGGCATCTCAACTGATAGACAAACCACAACAACAGAGCTGTACGTTATGGGTCTATGCTTATCACAAAAAAAAGTATTAGTAAGGTCTTCCCTAGGCCAGAGCAACAATCTCTTGTCAATTAACTATGATGTTATCAAATTGACAGAGAGTTAAGGAACCCGGCTACATTGCACTGTTACCAGATTCCGGTTCATTATAGCCAATGAATTGTTACATGTTCTTGACCAAAACACCTACTGATTCAGGGTCTTGGTTGCTCCAGATAAAGGCATGTATGGCAGAACAAATTTAATTCCCGACACCACCCCCTCCACCTTTACTCCAAGCCTAAAGTTACACCTCTCAGGAGTCCCTCTCAAAAATGATTAGGTCCCCTGAAGAAATTCAACACTTAAAAAAAAAAGAAGAGACAGAGGAAGCTTCAGTTACAGAAGTAAGTGTACCCTTCTGGTTATTATTATTGAATATCCCCAACCATTTCATTGTAATGACACCTATCCAGTTTTCCTGATCCTTTTATAGAGGTGGTACAAAGTAAGGTAGAGGTAAATGCAAAGATAGTGACACACTCCCCCATCCCAAATCCAAACAACGCTGCCCCTCCTTCACATTCATTTGAACACAAGTCACAGTCTCATCCTTGTTAATGCCTAATGTAACACACCGTCCATCAACAACCCTACCTTGGGACCTTTAAGGTCACCGAGTCCAACCATTAACCTAACACCGCCAAAAACATGTCCCTAAGCAACATGTCTACTCATCTTTTAAATATCTTCAGGGATGGCAACCCCACCACTTCCCTGGACAGCCTGTTCCAATGCTTGATAACCCTTTCAGTGATTAAATTTTTCCTAATATCCATCCTAAACCTCCCCTGGCATAACTTGAGGCCATTTCCTCTTGTCCTATCACTTGTTGCTTAGGAGAAGAGACCAACCCCCACCTCACTACAACCTCCTTTTAGGTAGTTGTAGAGAGCAATAAGGTCTCCCCTCAGCCTCCTTTTCTCCAGACTAAACAACCCCAGTTCCCTCAGCTGCTCCTTATACGACTTGTTCTTTCGACCCATGCCTATACAGGTGCAGAAAACCCTACTTGCTTTAAATCAAGAGGCTGATCACAACAACTGTCTAGTACTAAGTATTAATTACAATTTGTTTGCAGTCTCCCTGGCCCAGAACATTATGGAACTTGTCACTTGCAATTCCATGATGCCAAGAGCCTCGGGGAATTGCAATAATAGCTGTCTGTTTTCTTTTACATCAGCTTGGTTTTTGGTAGCCTTTGTATCCAGTTTCATGCTTCCATTCTTTTGTTGTTTCTTCACCTGTGAAGCAGCCTCTCCTTCATCACATCCCCTTGCATCTCCTAAGCTCCTGCTGTTCAGACTCAATACCACCACATTAACAGAGACAAGAAGAACATTCTTACCAAAATGTATACCTCCATGATCCTTTATAGATGCCTTCACACAGCCACAGCAACATTTTTGCAGCTCAGCTATCTAGGAAGCCACAGGCCTGATGGAGCAATCACACGCTGCACTGGGCACTTCTGACAAGAGACTTATTCTCCTCTTTCCCCCAACAGAAGTCTACACCTCTATTTAAGTGATGTCTGGTCATTGTCTCTCTATCCATTGAGGAGATCAAGGGAGCAATTGCTGATGCTCCTCCCACCTGAGCTGTAACTAAGAAATAAGTTGAAGATGATTAAACCCAGTCATTTTCACCTTTTCTTCGAGTGTCTGTGACAGCAAGCCACAGGACTGATGGATTTGCAGCTCCAGTTTTACGGAGTTTGGCCAGGGAAAGGCAAAATAGCTCCTCTCACCCACCAAGCCTCTTTACTTGGCTAGAGCTAACATTATGCATAGTCCCTACAAGCATTAGCCAACTACACTATCACATATATTGCACATGAACTGTTGATGTGTTGCATCAAGCATGTTGATAGCACTGTTAATGCCTGATTAATACCTTGCTGTGTACTCCTTGCTTGCAGGGTCTTTGTCTCCTGGGTGGCCTTTCTGCTAATAATTCAAAGTGACTTTTGACAAGGCTGCATTTATGTAGGACATACAGCTAAGCAATACAAGATGACAGGCCGTACATTGTTGGGTGATTATTATATGCCTCAGGTGGCAGCAGGAGGCTAAAGTGCAAGTGACTTTAGCCACCCAGCAAGTACAGTAATCCGCCTGCCACACACAGTTTGGAACTGCAGCCTGATGGGAACATCAGGGAAATAAATCAGCCATCTGCATTTAATGGGTATTATGGGAACAAATACTATTGTTAAAAAGTTCATTCAGAGACAATACATAAATCAGAGAAGATGCTGAATGATGCCTTTTTTTTATTGTGCCTTTCCACAAGCTATGATTGTCTATTGACACAATTAACAAGAAATGCTCTTCTCTCTTCCTTGCAAGAAACAAGAAGTTCCTCCCCGCAAACACCTCCAAACCAGGGCCTGCTCTCCTTCAGAACACAACTCATGAAAACCTAAGTGTTAGTTGAAATGTCCAGCTGTAGCAGGACCCCCAGGGGAACAAGCCAACTGCTGAGGGTGACCCCACTGCAGGCCATGTGATGTCCTCACCCCTCAGGGTGTGAGCAGGGTTGGGATGGTGGCAGTGCTCAGATCCACCAATGGTCCCAGACCAGGTGAGATGATGACCTGGCCCAGGCTCCATCCAGGGACCACAGTCAGGAACAGTACAAAATGAACCTAGAAACAGGGCTACCTGTGACAAATTTTCCAGCCAGGAAAAAAGGACCAGAGGCAGGACTAGATACAAAGCTACCTGCAACACAGCCGTAGAGTCCATCCAGGAAGAGCAGTAAAGAAATTGGGGCAGCAGGAAGCAGAGCAGAGCAGAGGACACCTATGAAACAGCTCAGGAGAGGACTAAAGCCCCCAAGCAGACCTTTAATGGGGCTCCTGGAGTGATAGATGGAGTTTGCACAGGTGGAGGCCCCAGGTGTGGCTGTTTAGGGCAGTTAAGGCCCATTAGCTCCCCGGGCACAACCAAGGCAGGTACTCTGACATGGCTGTAGGAGGAGGTAAGGTGGAATAACCTCCCTGTACTCTTCAGGTTTGTTTGTTTGGGAGACCTAGGTTCCAGCCCTCTGCTTGGCCCACTTAAATGTGAAAATAACTGTTAATAACAGTCATAAAAGCGCTTCATAAATGGGTTAGCTGACATAACTCAAAAATTTGGTTTTGCCTTAAAAGAGAGATGAGCAATGGGTGTGTTAGAGCAGTATCACAGGCAGCTTCCCACACATCCAGAGACAGCTACCTCTCTTTTGTGCTTCATAAAGCACATCAGTGTTTGGTTTCTGAGTTTTTTTAATGGTATGAAAGAGTAATTAGAAAGTGTCTGGAAGGTGCTATAAATGCTGAGGAAGCTACCGAAGTCTTTAAATAATAGTAAAAATAGCAGATATTTTGAGGGGTTATTATTAAATGAGTTGATGCCTCTATTTCTAGATGTAGAAGACTGTATGGGAGTCTACCATGTTACCTACAGAAGTATTTGAAAGCACTGTGAGCTGAGGAGGGTTAGGAGATCCCACCTACAAGACACTGTGTTGCCATGGTGTAGGGCACTCTAGGACAAGTCACTAAAATAACCCTCTATATATCACCACGAACCCTGAAAAAAATCCTTTTCTGCACAGTTTTGAAAACAGCTACAACGCTTTCCTTACTGTGAATTAATTTATAACTTTAAACCTTTTTGATTCCCTTCTGTTTTGAGACTTCTTCCTTTTAATTCCAACCAGTTGTGCTGGGCTCAGTTTCCAGTCTGTAAGCCTGGCTCAAAGCTTACTTCCCCTGTTGTCTGCTGCACACATAGGTACAGGAACTGATCACTCTATAGCCTGATTCATACATAATCATCTTAAATACAGCCAAGTCCCCCACCCTTCAGACCTGATAGAAATTGGAGTACTTAGTATTAATCACTGCTGCTTAGTCAAGCAAACAACCTTGTTGTAAACATCTGACAGACACTGCTGGAAGCTCAATTAATTACCCACTAGGAAG
>NW_009647222.1:11675003-11675429 GCF_000708025.1 Charadrius vociferus | reverse complement strand
TTAATTTCATTTAAAGTGTGGCCTAAGTGACCCTCCTATTGCAGAATACCTGTATCCTGGGACAAAAGTCCAACTCGTCTCTGAGTGGGCACCTTGCCATCTGAACAGATGGATGTGAACGTGGGCAGCCAGAGTCCTCCACATATGTGTATTCAGTGTACATACAGCAACATTAATAATGGGAAGTGTCCAAATGTCCCTTCACCTCGAGCTTCCTAAATGAAGCTTCATGTGCATGTGTTTAGGGAATCTGTATCAATAAAATCAGATCATCAAAATGTGACTATGATGATCACGTGTGTAAAACCTCACCTCTCTGTCATACCTACAAACACACCTTTAGCAACAAGAAATAAATAAAAAAAAACTTCTCCAAGAAGGTAGGACAGTTTTCAGTTGCTCATCTTGACTGTATTTGCAATGGGG
>NW_009647222.1:11646411-11674965 GCF_000708025.1 Charadrius vociferus | reverse complement strand
TTGCCCTTCCTATATAATCCAGGAAAACAGGAATTGAAGGGAATGCAAAGGCTGCTCTTGATGTACCGAGCCCTCAAATGGCACTGTGTTAATTTTCATGTGCCTTGGGAAACTCTGAAAAGCATTTTTATCTTCAGGGAAGGAATGGTTTCACTCACTTCTGTGAGAGGAAAACGGCTTTCTGTTCAAGAGAATTGCTGAAGTCCTGTAGGATTTTTATTTGTAGTCCTGCTAATTGTCTCTATTAGATTTCTGATCATTCAAGTCACATCTGAGTTCCGCTCCTGAAAGGGAAGTTAAAGAAATAGCTTTGATACAACAGATGGGCATCCAGGGATGTGTGGAGAAAGCAATAGTGCCTGCTATCAGATAGGGGATGGATGGGGCTATGTTGCTTTTCTCCACTGTGAGACTTCTTGGTGGGATCATGTCGTGGCTGGACCTCAGTGAAGCACAAGGCTGATCTTCCCGTATGCTCCTAGAGCTTCTTCCTCTCCGGTATTCAGGACCACGTGCAACCCTGGATCTACGCTTTGGCTAAGCAAACACATACACATACAGAAAATGAGCTTCCACCTGCACTGGGCCCCGTGGAATTTTCCAGGAAATCTGGCCAGAGTTTTGTGTTTCTAATAAAACCAAAACAGTTTTTAAATCCAGCTTCAAGCTTCATTGCAAATATTTCTCACAGCCCTCTGTAGCAGGAATAATTACTGTCCTTATTTATCGGGTAGATTATACAAATCCCCTAGTAAGTAAATTGTAGGATTAAGAGGAAGGTTAATGTGCTAGATTAAACTGACACATTTATTTACTTCCTCCCAGAAGGAAAGACTAAAGGACGGTGACCTATCATGTGTATTAATTCAACGTTTAACCCTGCTTCAGCTCCAGTGATTATCTCTGCAAGTGCCAAGTCTCAGTCTAGCAGGTTCTAGTGCAATACTTCATACACAGACGTTCTGTTGTCTCAAATAGTTTATCTGTTCAGCTCACAATTTTTTAGATGGTAATGCGTTGTACTTTTGCAGTGCCTTTCCTTTACAGTTTGAAAGGGCTCGCAACGAATTACACCTGCAGTCACCCCTTAGAAGGCATTACTTATCCTCATTTTATGAGTATTCACTCCAAAGCAGAGATTATTGCCATTTTTTTTCTATGGCTTATCTGGATGAAGTGGACAATTTGTGTATGATTCAGAATCACTGGGTTCTTTGGGAGCCCCTTAGAGTGATTTTCCTATTGTAAAAGCTGCAATCCAGACCATGACAATATCCCAAACTTCACATACTTCAGAGCAAAAGGGCTGTCTGGGTTTCCTGCTGCTTTCTGATACTGAGACTGGCATTGCAGTCATGTTGCCTGCGGGCTGATGCTGCAGTTGAGGACAGTAATGAAAAGACAGATAGGGGTCTTGCCTTCTGTTAACTGTATAACATCAATGCATGTATACCTGAATAGGGGCTGGGATGCTTTCCTTTTCAAGCAAGTATTCGTCTCATATAATTTCTTGTATTTCATTCTCTATCACTAATCAAGTTGCATCCAACAGCGCTGCCTGAGCACATTTATCACCATGAGTATCACATGCTGCCCAGACTTGCCCAATCAGATCATTTCCTGCAAATTAATATTAGAGATTTTATAGGACAACTGAGGCAGGTGCTTCTTGCGGTATGTTGCGTGTGCATCCCTGCACCACCTATTTAGCCAGCAAAAGGAGGAGAGAGAAACAGGTACCAAATGGAGACGCAACTTTCCTACAATCACAAACAAGGGGTGTGGCAGAAGCAGGACTCTGGTCTCTAGAAAACTAACTTCCAGTGCCTAAATTCCTTGCCTTAGAGTTAGCTCCTCAAGAGTGGGATGTGGTAATGCACTGAAACAGGCCGCACTTTCTGACACAGACTTGTCTTTTCTTACCCCAGCAGTAGTGTCGTGCCCTCTCCACTCTGGTAACCCTGCCAGGGTAAGTTGGAAAAGCCAGCTGGGTGCAAATGCCACCTAGGTTTGCACAGCAGGTTGGGAGCAGGGCTGGGATTTACCTCAAACCCAGTAACATGACCATCTGTCTGTTCTCCCCCCTTCAAATAAAAGTTTCATCCCCACATGCTGGCCCCGACAAGTTTCTATATTTATCTATCCTTATTTTAGGAGGCCTGCAGGAGAAACGTATAGATTACAGATGTGGTGCTCCTTGTTTTAGCTAAGGTTTCCAATAGGGATAGTTGTTTTGGGACAGAATCCCAGCCGAGAGTCATTTGCTGTTTGCCTGCCAAAGGGGGGCTGCAAGTATTGCCAATGCTCTGCTTGACTTAGATTGAACAGTTCACAGCCTCTGAGGAAGGGGAGGAAAATTCCATCATGAAATAGCTGATTTAAAGTGCTGTATCCCACAGCGACAGTAAAGAGTGTTTGCTAATACTAATGCAGCTTTCAGAAAGAGATTTTAAGTTCAACTTTCAAAATGTGTTTCTGCTTGGGAGAGGGCCCGAATTAAACCCCTCCATCAGTTCAAAACTTCAGCGAGTTTTGGACAGAGAACTGATTCTGATTTTGCAGCTGACATGGGTTTTGCAAAACGTGATGTGTTACAGAGAGGAGGAGGAGGCGGAAGAGATTCTAGTGACATATCCACCTTCTCTTCTCTATGTGTGGAGAATACTGAGCGAGGCATAGCTGCGAGCATACAGACCTGTCCCTCAGCTGTCAGCGGGATTTTGCTTATGTCAGAAATGGATATACAAGAGGAAGCTAGAAAGTGACCCTGCAGAATATAAAACTTTATTCAGAAATCTACTTGTAAGTAAAATAAGCATTGTATAATATGTTGATGACTAGCATATGTACAAAACTCCTCTCCGTTGATAGGTAATTTTTGCAGGTAATACAATATGTAGAGATGGCCAAAAAAAGGCAAAAGCAAAGAAGCAGAATGACAGTATCTATCAGTAAGCCTGATAAAGACCATTCTCAAGGCCCAATATAAACTTCTTCCAATAAAACGAGGCTAAAAAAGGAAATATTTCTCTCCAGATTTTGATCCTACAGAAGAATGATCTTAGTTTGCAGGGGTTAAATAGTCACAGCATTTTTATGTGTTTACAGTTGATCTCCCGATCGAGATAAACACGTTTAATGTCTGAAATTTAAGTTAACAATGGACATATTAAACATATTATAAAAGATTTATCAGAAAGAACATTAAAGACTATTATTAGCCCCAGCTGCAAATATCCATCATGAAGGAATGGCTGCATGTGAGTTAATTGCCTTCAAAATGGTAGGCCTTATTTAAAACTCTTTTCAGGGGATGCCTTTCTACTGATTTCAGCAGCCTTTGAATCAGGCCTTCTTTTATTAGAAAGATATGTTAATGTATTAGTGAGAGGAAGGACCGAAAAGCCAGACACCAAAATTTCCTGTGCCTTCTCAAGGGTTTTTCGCACTGAGGGATTCCTTAGGGCTAACCCCACTAGCAGCAAAGGTGGTCAGCTCGGTGGGAGCAGAGCAATGGTGTGACACTGACGGGCACAAGTATAAAGTGGGAGAGGAGTGGCTGGAGAGCAGTCCTGCAGAAAGGTATCTGGGGGTGCTGGTTGACAGCAGGCTCAAGAGGAGTCAACAGAGTGCCCTGGCAGCCAAGAGGGCAAACTGCATCCCGGGGTGCATCCAACACAGCATAACCAGCCGGTCAAAAGAGGTGATTATCCTGCTGTATTCAAGTTGATGCTGCCTCACCTTGAGTACTGTGTGCAGTTCTGGGCCCCACAATTTAAGAAGGGTGTGAAAGTCCTTGAGTGCATCCAGAGGAGGGCAACAAAGCTGGTGACAGAGCTGGAAGGAATGTCCTACGAGGAGCGGCTAAGGACTTTGGATTTGTCTAGTTTGGAGAAAAGAAGGCTGAGAGGTGATGTCATTGAGCTCTATAGCTTCCTGAGGAGGGGAAGTGGAGACAGAGGTGCTGAGCTCTTCCCTCTGGGATCCAGTGGTAGGACAAGAGGAAATGACCTCAAGCTACACCAGGGGAGATTTAGATTAGATATTAGGAAAAATTTCTTCACCAAAAGGGTTGCCAAACACTGGAACATGCTGCCCAGGGAAGCGGTGGAGTCGCCATCCCTGGAGGTATTTAAAAGGTGTGTAGATGTGGCAATTAGGGACATAGTTTAGTGGTGGACTTGGCAGTGCTAGGTTAGTGGTTGGACTTGATGATATTAAAGGTCCTTTCTTCACAATTCTGTGATTCTATGACAGGCAAGGTTACTCAGTGTAATCAGCAATTGAGATTTGGCACATCTTAACCAATGTAAACGGGATACCAGTTGCAGGAAAGCATCTGGTAAAAGATCAAACTAAATGGGTCAGAATCTTAGATGGAAAAAGGGGGCTTATTCGAGCTTCCACTAAAACCAGCTAAAAGATTTCTACATACTTTGACTAGCACTGCTACTAGCTGTTCCTCCTCTGTTAAAAGCAATGGAAATTTTGCTACTGACTTCAGTCAGGGGAGAATTAAAGCTGTGTGTCTCGGTATAATTACACAGATCGGCATTTCAAAAGGAAACAGGGATCAGATGGCTACATGAGTTACATCTGTTTTTGAAAGGGCAATGCTATGTGAAGTGGAGAAGGATTATGAGTATTTCAGGGGGTTTTATGTAGAAATCCCAAGAGTATGCCTAATTTAGCACTCTAACTTTCCTATAATTAAGTTAGATTGATATCAATGAAGATAATTCCTTTTTTTTCCTGGAGGTAAGCTAATAGATACAAGAAATACGACATCTAATAGAAACAAGGTGGAAAGGACAAGAGAGATACATCAAATATTGATACTTTTTTTTTTTTTAACAAGATGCAGCCAGTCAGTTATCACATTAGTCAGCTTACTTCCATATTGCATCCTCCCATCATACGATTTAAGTAAGTAGATTCAAATTTCCCAGTATGCCTGAAAAGCAGGAAAATCAAATGATAGATTAGGCCCAAGTGGCCTATCAATTTATGCTTGAACATATGACTGCACCAAAACCAGAGTATCACGGTAGCAAGAGTCACCAGCAACCTGTCACAGATGAGTTTTGTAGGAGAGGAGATCTGTGATCAAAGGCTGCAGAATTCATCCCCCCTCAGCCCTGCCACCTCCAGGGATCTGGCACAGCTGGGTCAGACCACATCCTTCCAGGAAACTAAGGTCAAGCACTGGGAAAAGGACGAAAGTCTGTCCATATTGAATGTGAAAACCCAAAAAAGAATGGCCTGTACAAAACTGTGTTTAAATAAGCAGGAAAGAAAAGACAGCCAGATGGCTTATGAGATGGATGATATTTTAACTTTAGGCTCACCTTTCAAATTCAGCCTGTGCTATTAGTGATTGGAACTTGTTACCTGGGTTTATCTTCTACATTTATGCTACTTTTTAATAACCAGGTGGCCACTCCAGAGGATCATTACTGCCTTTCATCACTGCTATAGTCTCGAAATGGGAATAGTGGCAAATATATTCAGAAGATACCAGCCTGATTGTAGTACCCTAGTTACACTGAGTAGCCCAGAAGCTCCCACCAAGTTCAAAAGTAATGCTTCATGCCAGGGAAGTGGAAGAATTTGGCCTTTGCTGTTCTTGATAAACAGGCTGAGCAATTCACAGTTTCAGTCTCTTATTCCTAGTATGGATGGTTCATCTGGAAGGAGGGATGAAAATGCTGTTTTCTACTGACTGCAAGTAACACAAATGGACACATCTAATTGGCATGTTATCGCTCTACACTGCTTTCGAGGTCTGGCGTAAGTGCTTTCATATCTTATGACAGTTTTGGGCTGATGCTTCATGTTCTTGTAAAATGTCAAGTTACATTAGATCAATAATCTCATGTAATAGGGCACAAGACACTGCCACTGAATGAGTAAGATGTAGAAATATTTTCAGGTGTTCTTTTTCCCCAGAAACACTGGTTCTTAGCTTTCTAAAAAATAATCTATGCTGAGACATTGTAAGGTGGAAAGGAGAGTAAGAACAACAGTTATGCAAAAAGGTTAGGAAACTTTAATGACTTGTGAAAACATATAATTAGGGATTTGCAGCCCACCGAGGAAATTTTGCATGTTGAATTACCACACTACTCAAAAATATGTATTTTAATTGCTGGGTGAAGTGCATACATGTAAGCCAAACTGTTGAAAGCACAGCTGCAGTAGTGTTACCACAAATCCTGTTGTTGAAATAGGTTATTCATAAACTGTTTCTATGACATCCTCTGTCTGTGAAGTTAGTTGGGCTTTGGGGAAAAAAAGAACATCTGATGTTCTGTTTTACCTTCTCAGTATTAACCTACTGACATTGAACTGAGATATTTATTACATTTGTGGTTTTAACATTTTAAATCTACGCATATTTCCTATCCGTTTACAGCCATTTTGGAGGGATGGTGCTGTAAAAAAGCCATCACCTCACTGATACTGTCATGAGTTAAGCATGCAATCGCTCTTCAGGGGGAGCCTCAGTGAATCACAGAGGATCTGACCCTATTTCACAGAATAATTCAGGTTGGAAGGGACCTCAGTCCAACCTCCAGCTCCATGCAGGTACAAGTCCGAGGTCAGACCAGCTTGCTCAGGGCTTCACCCAGCTGGGTCTTGAAAGCCTCAGAGCACAGAGGCTGCACCATCTCTCTGTCCAGCCTCTTCCATTGCTTGACTGGCCTCTTAGTGAAAAAGTGGGATTTTTTTTTTATATCCAGCAGGAAAATCTCTTGTTTCAACTTACATCCTTTGTCTCTCTTCTTCCTACCACACACCACTGTGAACAGCCTGGCTCCATCTTCCTGATAACTTCCTTGTGGGTAGTGGGAGGCCCTCAGTTCCCCCTGAAGCCATCTCTTCTCCAGGATGAACAAGTCCAGTTCCCTCAGCCCCTTCTCACCAGATAAGTGAGCCCCTTCTTACCAGATAAGCCCCAGGCCATCCTGGTGGCCCTCCACTGAACTGACTTCCTTTTATTGATGACTTTCTTGTATCAGGAAGGGACGGTAAAATAGTATTATAAATGCAGTCTAAAAAATGCTGGGTGCAGGAGGATGATAACTTCTCTCAACCTACTGACTGTGCTCCTACAAAGGAGGTTGTGCTACAGCCAAAGATGCCATCAGCCATCATCACTGCCAGGGCACGGGGCTGGCACATACTCAGCTTGCTGTCAGCCAAGACGCCCAGGGCCATCCCTGCAGAGCTGCTTCTCAGCCTGTGTCATTGCAGGGGGAGACTTCCCTACCACGGACAAGACTTTGCATTTATTGCTGTAAAATTGTGTAGGGTTCCTCTTGACCCATTCCTCCAGCCTGTCTAGGTCCTTCTGAATAGCAGCTCTGACCTCAGGTGTATCAATTGCTCCCTCCCATTTGGTGTCATCTGCAAACTTCATAAACATGCACTCCATCACCTCTTCCAGGTCATTGCTGAACAGGATTGGTTGCAGGAGAAACCCCTACAGTGCTCTGCTTGTATCTAACCTCCTGTGAGAGTACAACCCATTAATCACTATTCTCTCAGCCTGACCATCCAACTAGTTCTTTATGCTTCAATTTGTCCTCCCACGCAGACTGTAAAGTCCTAACTTGGGTACTACGACATTGTGGGGGACAGTGTTGAAAGGCTAGAGTAGCATCCAGTGCTCTCCCCTCCTCCAGAAATCCAGCAGTTTTATCATGGAATCATATAATGGTTTAGGTTGGAAGGAATCTTAAAAATCAATTAGTTCTAACCCCCTGCCATAGGCAGGGACACCTTCCACTGGACCACAGTCCTCAAAGCCCCATCCAGCCTGGCCTTGAACACGTCCAGGGATGGGGCTTCCACAACTTCTCTAGGCAACCTGTTCCAGTGACTCACCACTCTCACACTGAAAAATTCCTTCCTAATATCTATTCTAAATCTCCCCTCTTCCAGTTTGAAGCCACCATCCTATCACTACATGCCCTTGTAAAAAATCCCCCTGCAACTTTCTTGTAGGCGCCTTTCACATACTGGAAAGCTGTGATAAGGTCTCCCCAGAGCATTCTCTTCTCCGGGCAACCCCAACTCTCTCAGCCTGTCTGAATAGGAGAGGTGCTCCAGCCCGCTGATCATCTTTGTGACTGTCCTCTGGACCTGCTCCAACAGGTCCATGTCCTTCTTATGTTGAGGGCTCCAGAGCTGGATGCAGTATTCCAGGCGGGGTCTTGTGAGAGCGGAGCAGAGGGGCAGAATCACCTCCCTCAACCTGCTGGCCACACTTCTGATGCAGCCCAGGATGTGGTTGGCTTTCTGGGCTGCGTGTGCACATTGCCAGGTCATATTGAGTTTCTCATCCACCAACACCCCCAAATCCTTCTCCTCAGGGCTGCTCTTGATCCATTCTCCGCCTAGCTTGTATTTGTGCATGAGGTTGTCCCAGCTCACATGCATGACCTTGCACTTGACCTTGTTGAACTTCATGAGGTTTGCACAGGCCCACCTCTCCAGCCTGTCTGGGTCCCTCTGGATGGCATCCCTTCCCTCCAGCACATCAACTGCTCCGCACAGCTTGGCGTCATCAGCAAACTTGCTGAGGGTGCACTCAATCCCAGGTCAAGGAGATTGGTCAGGTATGATTTACCTGTTTGGTCCTGTCTCTTTTCTGCTCTTTTCAAAAGGAAAGGCAATTCAGCATGCTTACTATCAAGAACTTCATACCTTCTCACGAAGCTGTACTTTTACCATCACAGAATTTAAAATATGCAATGATTTATAAGTAAAATACACCTCAGGGCTCTAGAGAGGGCCACCAGCAGTGAAGCAATGACTAAAGCCTATAAATAAGACCACGGCCTCGGCATGCTTAAGAACTGAGGAACCTTGGAAATTGGTAGCTATATACAGACTAATAAATTGAGTGCCTGAGTTGTTTGTGTGCCCTGGGACAGGACTGAATGCGCCGTTAGCACGTTTATTGGCACTGCTTGGCCTGGGACAACTAAAACTCTCCCAAATAATTCCTGGCCACAATTTGGCAGCTGAAGCATCCCAGGGACTGCTCCCAATAGGCAATTTGCAAGCAAACACATGTTTTAGGGACCATGAGTTTACTAACATAAACATGGGCTGTTCCAGGCCAACTGGCCCCAGAGCCCAGGACGCTCCCAGGCACATTTAATCAGCTGATACACACTGAGGCACGGGAGGTTCTTTGCCAAATTGAACCAGTTCAGATGTGACTCTGTCCTGATCAATGTGTGCCTCTTTCATCTGTGAAGACCTAAAAACTAAGAATCAGTTGCATAATATATAACTTTATTTTTCTGAAGATTCATGCTAATACAACCAAACCAATTCTCCTGTGTGCATTTCTGAAGCTGAAAGCTACTCCACAGATAATTTTCAAAGTAAGCTCGTACAGCAGCTGCCATGACACTGTTTTATCACAAGCATGAATAGCCATGTAGCATTTCTTCCCTTATCTGAACAGTCTCACTAAACTGATGACACCCATGTCCATTCAGAGAGCAAAATCCCTCCCTCATATATGAACGTGCTACTCTCACTGATGTTCCCACGGTGCTAGAAGCCATGAGGTAAGAAGAGAAGGCTCCAGGGACATCCTATTGTGGCCTTCCAGTACCTAAAGGGGGCCTACAGGAGAGCTGGGGGAGGACTTTTTACTAGGGCATGTAGTGATAGGACGAGGGGGAATGGCTTTAAACTGGAAGAGGGCAGGTTTAGATTAAACATTAGGAAGAAATTTTTCACTTTAAGGGTGGTAAGGCACTGGAACAGGTTGCCCAGAGAGGTTGTTGAGGCCCCATCCCTGGAGGTGTTCAAGGCCAGGCTGGACGTGGCCTTGGGCAACCTGGTCTAGTGGGAGGTGTCCCTGCCTATGGCAGGGGGGTTGGAACTCGCTGATCTTCAAGGTCTTTTCCAACCTAAACCATTCTATGATTCTATGATAATATGATGAGAGAACTGGCTGCTAAGATAGAGAAAAGTTACTTTATCCAGTCAGATCAGGGTGATTTTTCAGAGTCACAAGAGACACCCGACTCCCATTGAGGATCAGTGAGGATTAGCCATCAATCCCCACTCAGTGCCCTGCAAGCTCTAGAAAGGGGGAGTCTGAGCCCCTGCTAAGATAAAACTCCAAGTGGATGTGTCTAACGCAGGGCTTACCAGTTTGCCTAACTCTAGGTGCATTCGTGTCTACATATTCACCAGTTCCTGCAGCTGACTGGGACAGAGTCATACACCAACATCCCAATATCTTCAGCAGATGAGTACTCGTCCCCAGGAGGCAGGAGAGCAGGGAACAGCTTAGAGCTGAAACCTACCTTCACGAATAATTGAAGCATAATATCCAAGCTGATGAGAGAAAGCCACAATAAGAATGAGAGTTTTGTATTGCATTAGTTTTCTCGATAGTTAAACAGCTCCACAGATGTGCTGAACCATGAAACACGTAAACGTGCAAGAAGAAAGACATATTTTGTCAGTAAACTTTATGTAAATGCGGCACAAATATAAAAACATCAGTAATGGGATATGGCTTAAATGAAAACATGGTCAGGCTGGAATACAAGATTTTCGTATTAAATGAGTAGTTTTTAATCACACCAATGAAACTTCTCTTTTGACAGGACTGGTGAAATCGTTTCTGTATCAAGATATGAGGAAGACAGAATTACTGGCTTTCAGTCATAACTTGGGGTGCCACCAGGAGCTGTGCAGTGAAATTGTAGGGTGCAAAGATCCTCACACCACCCCTGCCCTGGAGAGGACCATCATGGGAAGCAGCAGAACCTAGCTGTGTCGACAAAGGCACCACATCCACGCTCACTCCGTGAGAGCAGGCCACTTTGTTGTGCTTGGTCTTCTTCTTATTATTCACTTTCTCTGCTGGCTTACCCTAGCAAAGCAATCAGGATCACAATAAAATAATACCATGGCACTTCACTCCAGTGTAGGTACGCCATAAACCTACAATTTGGACTAGGCCATTATCAGTCAAACGCAGATCTCCTAAGTACATAACACTTACTTCTGTCTGCATTTAAGAACTCCTCCAAATCCATCTGCCTGTCTCTTCGGCTTACAATGATGACTCACTGATTACGTTAATGAAACATGAGGGGGCTCCATCAGTTCATGAAAATCTAGGAAACAGCAACTGACTACAAAGACATTTTCTATCTTTTTTTTTTTTTTTTTTTCAACAGATCAGTCAGGTTTGCATTATGGTGCCTGCTTCCACTACAGGAAGCTCAGACTGGGAAGTGTCTGTCTTCCAGGTTTTTAATCAGTGTCCTTGTGATTCCAGATGTGTCAGGACAGCTGTTTTTGCAACCTTCATGATGGACAAAATCACATGTGTTGAGGGAGGACTAAGACTTCTCTTGGATTTAGCCTTGTCAGAAATACTTATACTAAGGTAAATGTTTTTCTACAAAGATAGCAGCAGTTGCATCTATTCTCAGGAAACTAAGCATTCTCCAGGGTTTGTGGCTTGCAGACTGCAGCTCTCCTTCAGAGGGAGACTGCAGGATGAAGTGCAAGAGGAACTTTGATCAACTGGACACAAGACAAAAAAGAATCTCTTTCTGCATTAATGATGGTACAGCTTTCGACCCTGTAATGCAAAAGCCCAGAAAAGGAGCAGGATGCTGAACACCTTAATAATGTGGCCAAAACAAAGCTTCAGCTGTTCCCACACCCTTAATGTAATGGCTATCAGTCATACATCAGAATATATGAGTCAGAATATCAGTCATAAATACCCGAGACAGACATAAAACCACCCTGAAATTTATTTTTATTTATATTTGCTGTACATATTTTTGCTGGAGTTCCAATAGATTAATACTTCTGGTTGTTCAAAACACACTGACTTTACCTTGCATTGGCAAAGTGTAGGCAACAAACACATGCCTAGGTAAAAGCATCTAATTCTGTTCCTTAAGTTTTGTCATGACACCATTTAAAGTAACCTTTGTGAGTTTTTAAATTTGTATATATGTATAAACATTTGCTTATTTGCAAATGCATATAGAAAAATATGAGAGAGAAGTGTCTTTGTCTTTCCATCAACTACAAAGGGAGTTTAGCTGGTGAGATCATCTGTCAACATCTATCCCATAAATGTTTAAATATGGACAGATGAGAGTGTCATTGATTATCTGGTTCCTTTATTCTGTAGATTGGAGACTAGATGAATAGCAGTTTACCAGGAGAAGCATGAACCCAGGCAGTAAGATGTCAGTTGCATACAGTCAACAGAGAGCTGGAAAACTGTCTTTATGCTTCGTCAGCAAGTAGCAGGGGAGTGAGGGATGGGTTTTGTTGAATGCAGCATCCTTGCCTTTCTGTCCTGAACTGCTCTACTGCATTGTCACACTTGTATAGGCTGTGAAAATTCTTTGTGTACTTTGAGTTCTCTGAATTTTTAAAACTGTTGTATAAACAGCAATTAATTAAAAAAATAAAAAGGAGCATGAAAAAAGAGCGTGCTCTAAAGCTCACAGAAGACAATGTGCAGCTATCAGTGACTTCAGAGGGCTCTGGATCAGGCCCCATGCCTTTAATTCTGTTTAAAGTGAGAACATAAATCTGAAATGTTTTGCAAAAGAAATAACTTCCTATGCCAATGTAACAAAACTTCTAACATGTGCCTGCTCTTTGAGGAGGTTCAGCTCTTTGTAGGACCAAATTAACAATTTTTATCCCTGAATGACAGAAAACTGAACAGAAACTCCTTGTAGGAGACTTCCCAACTATTTATTAAAAGCATACAGAGCTGATATAATATTATAATTTCCAATTCGTTGTTTCTCCAGACTACTGCACTTTTTGTTCTGCCAACCCATTCTCCAGGACCAGCCTTTTGCTTGCTCTTTTCTCATGGTGGCATCTTTGGAAGGTCTGTTTCCTTCAAGCTACAGCACTACACAGCTGCCCTCAGCGACATCACATCTTGCAAATTCCATTTTAAACTCCATTGGTAAATGACACGAGCTTCATGGAGCTTAAATTCTGTGGAGACATCAAGAGCAATGTGCTGAGCAATTCTGGAGAGGAAAATAAGGCTAGATGCCAGGTTCATACCATGCTCATGTACAGTCACTATTTGCTGGCTTTAGGTGATTTCTCAGTTACAGGACTACAAATGACTTGGCAGTATATCTGTGATGTCTCAGAGTTTTATGGTGGCATCATCCACATATAAGCCTACAGACCAAGACATGCAAGTGAAAGTATTCGGCCTGCGTCTATGAAGGCAACAACTTAAAGCTTCTTGCTCATTCTCTGTCCATCTGGAATAAAATGTCTGAGGACAAAGAAATCAGAAATGTCATCTGTAGAGATGTTTTAAGTACAGAACCCCTAACTATAAAACAATCCAGTTTTCCCTTTATAAAAATATGCTTTCACATATCCTCCACCTACTTGAACTCCATCTATAGAATAGTTTTTACCACATCAAAAAAATCTGATTTAAAAAAAGTGGTGTCAACTAATACAGTTGTTCTGGCCACTACAGAAAGAACCATTTTTTCTGTTAGTACTTCCCCTGCATTCCCACCTCCACCCCCAAAAGCCACAGCAGGATCGCTGGATGTTTAAATGTGGTGTAGCCTATAAAGCACAGACACAGAACAAGCAAGGGCAAAGGAAAAAAAGGGAGCAAGGAACTGTTTGAAGAGAGGGAGATCATAAAATCATTGGCTCTGCAGCTTAAAGATGTAGCAACAGTTTTTGCTGTAGCAACCCAAAGCTCCAGGGAGGCTTAGAGTACCTGAAGGTATGTGTGGACTGATGGTGATTACTGGTAATTTTTGTGTTCCTGAAAAGGATACAGCACAGGAGCTATGCATTACTGCAAAGGTGATGTTGTTGAAGAAGATATCACAATTTCGTATAAATATGCTAAATAGGTATTTATTAAATAAGTATTTGGGTGGTGGTTGTTGTTGTTATTGTTATTATTTAAGTATTTCAGTATTCCCAGTCCTAAGCACTTACAAAAATCACAGGCTTTTCTAGAAGGAAAAATTATATTACTCACTTTGAGATTATTAAAAAAAAAAAGAGAGAGAGAGAGAGAGAGTTTTGGGTTCTTTGCTGTCTTTTTTCAGATCTTAGATTTCATATACCAAACTTTCCTCTATAATCAGGAATGGTTAAGTGATGAAAGCTGCAATTCTACTTTCAGAACAAGGTTTCTTTCACAGGAGATGCAGAAAGCCAGTAAGTGTAAGACCATCAGGATCAGCAACACTGAGTATTTTTGGTTGCTCTTTTCAAGTGTTGATTGTAGGGTTTTCATTTCTTATTGTATTTTATTTTAGCCAGCCAGGATGTCTGTCTTTTAAAATGTTCCTGAAATGCATGTCTTTGTTTCTGCCTTTCTATACTATTAACCAGACAATTTGCATTTGTTGGATTTTCCCAAGTATGGGGAAGTGCCTCTGACTACCAGTCCCTCTAGTCTAGAAGACCCTTTGCACTAGGTAACTTCTAAATACAGGGGACAGTTGACTTGTAGAAAGTTATGTTGGAATTGTATAATTATGTACAAGTAACATGAGGCGGAGAAAGCACACAAATCTGCTTCTCTGCAGTCATAATTTTGTAAACAGTCAGGCAAGGGAACAATTCTGAATTGCCATCTCTTTGTCACTGCCTCTGTGTCAGAAGTAGATCAAGTACTGCCTGCTGGGGAGAATATACAGCAAAAGGTTTAATCCTGCTACTACTACTACTAATAATAAATAATTTATGTTACTGTCATGCAAACTGAAAGAGGCTAAAACCAGAGCAGCACGCGGCAATCACACTACTTCGAGTTTGGCTTGTTCATGCAGTCATGAGGGCTAAAAACCAGAGGAGAAGGCTGAGCTATCACATGTCAGGGGACCACCCCAGCCACCAAATCTACTGCAGAGCATCTTCATCTGCTGCTGCTTTTAGCCGTTAACGCGTTCCCAGCAGGGTGCAATACATGAGAAAAATTTACCTGCTCAGAATAACCAATCTTCCGGTGTGCATGAGGTTACACAGTCATTGGCAGAAGCTTGCAAGAAATCTTGGGTAACGAACTAAAGGATAATTGCTGTGTACAAAGGATTTTTAAAAATAAAATCCACATTTAGAAAAGTAAATGTAGTACTAGGTGCTTAAAGTTAAGCATCCTTTAAGAAGGAAATAATCATGGCTTCAGTTTTCCTGCCCATAAAATGGGGGTAATGTTACATAGCCATTTTCTAAATTACTACAGGATGTTTAGAAGGGAGTCTCTACATTAGGGCATGATAGCGCTATTTTCAATGTCTCTCCACACAATATTAAATGCAATGCTTCCAAAAACATGCCCTGTCTACACTGCTGCATAGTCAAGTCTGATTTTAAAAAAATAAAGGAGAGTGAGTGATCAAGCACACATTACAGCTGTGCCACTGGGTCAGTAAGTGAGAAGTTAAAATAAGAAGTTCATTCAATAAAATATTGATTCTGGAAACAGATTACAGGAAATCATACTGTACCACTAACTTAATTTATGAGTATTTATATTGCAGGAATTATACCAATATATCAAACACAATGCCTTCAACCTTAGTTCAAAAGAGAATTTTATCTCTAAGCTTTAACAACAGGGCTGAAAATAATTCAGATTATATGGGCAGCATTTTAGCAGCCCATTTTCATCTTCTTTAAAAGCAACATTCTAATGCATGATGGTTAAGGATCAAGTTGGGATTATGTGGAGAATGTTAAACATATACCAAATAATACATCTGTTTTGAATAAAAGATGTTGCATAGAGTTCCAGTTCATTTTTTTCAACTCTTTGCTGTACGTGTTGTAGCTGCTAAGTGAAACCACGCATCAGATAAATACATCACTTCAGCAACAGATTGCTAATCAATTGTCTGACATGTTCTGAAATATGTGGGTTAAAAATGCTTGGGGGCAAAGGCTTTCTTTTCTAGTTTGGAAAAAAAATGTTTCATGTTCTCTTGTGGTTCATTCTTCCATCTCTGAGCTGCTAGGAGTGCTACCACTGTCTCTAGGCTGGTGCTAGATCATTTCCTCCATGGTGGGAAAACAGCAGACCTTATACTGTGTTCTCTGCCTGTTTACAAAAGCTAGTCTGACTGCAGTCATGTTTGCTGACCTGTCCAGCCAACAACCAGGTTGTCCCCAATAAGAGAACCGCTAATATACTCTGTTTGATTGTTGTATCTTATGACTTAAATATCATTTTGAAGCAAGCAGTTTTTCAGAAGATTCATTTAGAAATTCTGATACTTGGATTTTATTTTTTTTTAAACTTCAATTGGAATAGGAAACTGAAAACTTTCCATAGCACGTCAAAAGTACTATCTTTGACTCACTTATAATTTCATTTCAATAATGTCAAAACATTACACTATAACATATTGATGTTAAATATCTAAATTATAAAATCTGTACGATAATGGTATCAATAACTAGCATGACTTGTTCCTTATATTCAAACAAAAATACTTTTAACACTTTCATTCTTTCACTGAAACAACCATTTAGCACTTTTCCTGGTCCTTGCAGGGGACAATCACTGAAGCCTCCATGTAGCATCAGAGGGCTGCTTGCTGTGGGAGACCAATTCCTCCTCTGCTCCCCTTCCCCTGTTGGCTGACCTTTGTGTCCAGACCTGCTACCCACCTCCCTGGGCACATCCGTGAGGAAGTAGAGATCTTCATCTCAGAGGTAAACGTGACAAATACAAATCACAGCCCCGTGCATGCTTCTCTTGCAGGAAGAGAGGACCTCCCTGTAACATCTGAGAAGGATGCCACTGGGCCTGTGGCCAAGACCCTCCTGAGGACAGGCCAAAGGCTACAGCTGCCCCACTGGTGCAGGTTGCTGAAAGAGCTCTGCCACCACTTTCATTTCCGTCAGTGAATCCCTAACAGGGATGGTCTGTGCACTGGTGGGACTATGTTTGATAAGGCTGAGTGGATCCCATGCTGCTCACCCAGCACACTGCATGAGCAGCAACTACACCTCCCACAACTTACTCTAAAAGATGAGGGATGTTTTGAATCCCACAATCTTCTGTCTTGGGTGACCCCTGTGCAAGAATACTCATCCAGCCTCCAACTGACTCACTCAGGAGCCATAGATACTTTCTGTGTATTGAGTGATCTAAACCTTATTTGGTGACCTCTACTCTCATACTGGAAAAAACAGTGAACAATCAATCCCTCTTCAGCTTCTTCACTCCACTCATGCCTATTCTATCATTGTTCAGTGACCTCTTTTCCATGCTGAAGTGCTTTGGACAATTGATTTTGGTAACCAAAGAAGTCCACGTACACTAAAGGGTCCTGGAGCTGCCAGCTCCCAGAAATTCAGCCATTCCTGCATCAACAGGTATCAGAGACAGAAAGCTTAGTAAAAACACAATCATCACCTGCAACCCAGACTGATCCTGGGCTGACCTTCAAATATTTCCTCACTGGTGTAATTCTCTGTGGTTTTCTGATAACCTAAGGCAGATGCACGTGATGACAGAAGAAATACTTTGAACCTGATATATTGCTGGGTTATGGTTTTGTGCAGCCCTTTTGCTGTGACTGTGAAGCAGGCTAAGTTCGTACTAAGTGTAGTGTCTGCGAAACACTAGGGCTGGGATCTGGCTGAAGACCCAGCTCTTTTCTACCACACAGGCAATCCTCCTAGGATAGACTCTTCAGCATAAGAAAGCTGCCAGTGCAAGGGCATAAATGCTTAGTGTTTCTGAGGCAAAGAAAACTTAGTCACATCAGCAGATGTTCCTGCAGCCAGTGGAAACTGGCACACACAAGAAATGTAACTTCCAGGGGGAAAAAAAAAATTATTTATGGAGTGGGAAATTTTCAAAGGGGCTCTTGCAGTCCAAAGGGACACCTGCTACCTGCCAAGACTCTTTGCTATCTTGTCAGCATCCCCCTTTCAGTATCTTTATCTTCAATCTGCTCTCACGAAAGGTACATCTCAACTACTGGCCTAAATAAGCTTCAGGCTAGGATCTGCCTACAGTTACAATCACCATGAGTGTTACACCAGCACAGCCAAGACAGCGGAGCTCTGCATTGTGGGTGCAACGTTTGCCAACTGAATGAGATTTTGTGCCATTGTAGTTACACCAGGCTCTGAACCCAACAGGTTCATCTGGCAGTGGCTTTCTCCTGCCTGCAGCAGGCACTTTTGTAGCTGATCTCCACTGGGCAGGTGGGATTTCTATTTTTTTCAGACCCAGGCTAACATCATTGCATGGGCAAAACTTTCTAATGTAGGCCTGGTCCTAAAAGGAACATGTCCAACACCAATCTAAAAGCTCGTTACCTCTGCATGTAGCAATGAGCTTGCTTGTCCCTCAACTCCAACTGTAAAAAGGAAGAGTTTGTATCCTCCAAAAAGAGGAGGTGAGAAGACTGGTGATGCTGATGGATCACCGGAAAAGACAGAACTGCTTCACCATTTTTTCTGTGGTAGCAACATTTGATTGCTGCACTAACAAGACAATCCATGAAGCTGCTTCTTACTGCTGGTACGTGAGAGACACGGAATCGTGATGCACAATAGAACAGAATCGGCTTCAGCTTTGGAAAGCAGAGAAAACACACCCACGTTTTTTTAGAATCTGTAGGACCACTGCCATGCAAAGTCTTTTTTAAAAAGGCATTTAGTTAATTTGTTTAATTGCTGGGCTTACAGATGTCCTACTTTCAATTCTAGTACAGGGCTGGGAAAGTTACACAAAATTAATATGCATTTAGAAATGAATCAACACATTGAACATTAATGCCAGATAATCTGTTCTCTTGTTGATATTTAGTATCTTTTTGCTATAGGACCACATTCACCCTTGCCAGGAAAATAAAAACCCTCTTTGTACGAAGCTACTTGGAAAAATAACATGAGCTGGAGATCTTACACTGTTTGATAAACAGCTTTGAGTAGGAAACAGGGTGAGGCAAAAGGGGTTTTCTTCATGTGCCTCCTGTTAGAGATGACAGTTTGTTCTTCCGTATAGTTACAGGTGGGTTACTTCAGTATTTTATTTTGAAAAGCCACAGCATATCTCACTCCAGAGAGTCAGATAAAAAGATTCGTCAACAAAAAAAGACAAAAAGAATAAGCAAGTAATGTGTCATCCCTATATATATGTCAAGCTCATACCACTTTACTCCCCTGTGTTTTGAACTGCTGTCACCAAGTACGTCCTCCACTGTCCTTAAGCGCCTTGTAGCCTTTTACAGATATTTTCTCAGATTCACTTGATTTAAAAACAAAGCAATCTTCACCGAGAGAAATTCTGCAACTTATGTGACAGATATCCTGAATGAGGACCAGTCAGACATTTTAAGTCATGTGTCAAATAAATAAAGAAAAACACTGCCAATGCAATATTAATACTGGTCATTTTATAAAATAGGAAAATGTAAAAGATCTTGAAACATATAATGAGTCTTTTTGGATTCAGGCAGTATATTACATGTCTTTGATTACTAAATATGTGCATTACCCTAATGATTGTTATTTTAAGTGAAAAATCATTAAATGTACAGGATATATAGAGCATAGTTAAAGTCACACCCCTGTAAAAAGCCTATCTTTTGCATTTCCTGACTTTAAAAAACACTTGAAAACTTGATACCTTTATAAAATCTGCAATGTGGTACATCATTAATAATAACTCGGTGTTATGTAAAGTTAAAATCTGCTGCCAAACATTAAGGTTGCCAAGTTAACACCGACTTGCAGATAAGCATTCTCATGGTGGAGAGTTTTTCCTGGATAATAACTTATTCACTGAAAATGCAGTTTTCACAAATCAAAGCAATCCTTAACTAATGTCAAATCTGGCAAACACTTCTGAACATTTTTCTTCAGTGACAAAAATCCTTTGGCTCTGTTAATTGAGTAGATGAAGAGCGTTCCAGAGCACAACCTCACAGGGCCAAGGTTAAGGCATTTGCCTCCGAGTTCAAATATCTATTTTGCACTTTCTGTTCCAAATTCACTAAAAAGGAGATTTGATCATTTCTTCTCTTAGTTCTCCAGGTAACTACTCGCTGGGCTGCTAGTAAAAGGAGAGGGGAAAGGAGGAGTAATTAAAATTACCATCTACTCCTATTTATCCAGATCTATCACTCACTCTCTTTACTGTCGTTAAAAGTGGCTAGAAATACTTTGTGTAAGACAGTTATGTTAATACACCACTATTAAAATATTTGGATTTGGTTCTACCTGAACCAATGTTTAAAACCTCAGCATGGCTGCCAAAACGAAAACATTGTTTATTCACCTGTTTGCTTTTTTTAAAATCAGTACCTTTAGTAATGTATTTTCCAGGTCTCTCTTCCTTTAGAAAAACCTGTCTCGCAGAACCCTGGCACATCCAGAGAAACAGAAAGTGGTCAAATGCAGCCAGAATGCAAAAATCTCATTGTCATGCATATGCAGGGACAGGAAGCAGAAACAATGTTAGCAATCAATAACTAAGAAAATTAGTATAAAGCCTAGCTTTTACCATGAAGCAGAGGTTACAGGTGCTGTAGGCAACATATTCAACACATAGGAAAGCAGATTTTTATCAGTTAGAATGCTTCATTTCCATATGCTATACCAAAAAAAAGTACAGTCAGCATCTGATCTGCCCGGACCAGGTACATGGTGATTGATCAGACTCTGACCACCCACCCTGGCTGAGATCAGCCTCCCTGAGCAGTCCTTCCTCAGCTGCATTTAGAATTAATCCCAGAAAATCCAGATTAGGGGGAGCTGAAACCCAGATTAGATACCACTCCCATTTAAAATATAAACTCAAGAAAATGGTATTAGTATATTTTAGAGGCTTTTAAAACAGTCCAAGTACATTTAAGTGACAGAAGAAAGATAAAAAAATTGCAACAAGAAACAAAGAAGGGACCTAGCTGGGAACCTGCTTTTCTGGGGTTTGTGGATGCCTTACTCATTTTACTATTGTCTTTTCTTTAACTGGTTTAGACCTTTTAAGAAAAAAACTGTCTTCAAGATGTACGGAAAAAAAAATCTTCTCAAGAATCAGCAATACTCTCTAGGGGTTGTTTTAGGCAATTCTAATTTTACAGTTTCCTCTTCACGTTGGATAAGGATCTTGGATAGTGTCAGAGATTTGGTATGTGCACAAGATCTTGGCCCTGGAACATTAAGTTGTCATAGCTACTTTGGATGGTTTCTAAACATGACCAAATCTCCACAGAATCCATCCCAATTTTAAAGGGCTCTTCTGCAAAAGCTGGTTCCGAGTGTTTTGAAGGAAGTCTCAGTTTTGCCTATATGCATCTGTACAACTGATGTCCCTGTAGTCACTAAAAGCAGTCGTTAAATCAATAACACAGCAAATTTAAAAATAACTAACTAAACAAAAGGAGTCCAGGACTGCTTAAGAGCAGCATTCCTCGTACTTAAAGAGCACATTTTAATGGTCTTCTGAGGACTTCTCTTTAAAAAACAAGAGTTTGCAAGACTTTGTGTAACACAGATTTTCAGGTAGAGATTTTTTTCATCGTTCTTTTAAATATACACTTTTTAAAAAAATTATAAAATAGGAAAAGCATGGGAGAGGGATCTTACAGACCACCTAAGAGGAAGCTCAGCTTCTGAAAATATAAGGAAATGGTCCAATTCTTTGATGCAGATTATAAAATAAATCCTGGTTTGTGCACAGCAGTGTAAAACTGGAATAAATTCATCAACACCAGAGGAACTGAGCTGGAATTATACCAGAGCAGCTGAGAGCAAAGCTAGGCCTTTAGTTTTACATTTTGTTCAGCTCTCCTATAACTTGAATAAAATCATAAATCAGCAGCTTATCATCTCTGGAAGTATATGGAAAACTAAGTAATTTTCTTCTGGGCTTAAAGATGGAAGAATGGTTTAATTACCTTTGCCTTCAAAGCAATGATCTTGATTTGAAGATATGGTTGTACTTTAGAATATGTTATTATAAACACTCTGACACAGGAGAAAGCAACATTTTCCAAACTGCATTTTACGACCTATCTTCAGGTTCGTCTCCATTCTTTTCCATTTTCAATGCAAGAGGCAAGAGCAGAATAAATTGTGAATTTGAGCTGTTAGAAGAAGAACAGGGATTGCTGATTCCAAAGGGAATTCTACAGGGCAGATTCATAGCAGGGAAAATAAAAAGGGAAATCTAGTAAATGGAAGCTGGTTTGGAACAAGCTCTTCAGCAAGAACTATTGTCATAAAATATTGCTATTGAAAATACAAAAAAAAACCCAACCCAAACTCCAAACCAAAAAAAAAAAACCCCAACCCAGCTTAGTAGGTTAGGTCTGCTTTGAATAGGAGGTTGGACCAGGTGACCTCCAAAGTCCTTCCAACCTAAATCATTCCATGTTTCTAAACAAACTGGAATTTTTCATGTAAACGTATCTGTTCAAGAGATTAAAAGAGATTTAAAAATTGATACTGATTGCATAGGTAGCTATTACTATAGCAAAATTTACAAATAGTCACTTAAAAATAGCAAAAATATTACTTCCTTGGTAATACAAAAAATAATGACCTTATGGTTTGAACACTCAAGTAAAGTCTGATCAGAGAAAAATATAATGTATAACCCTTTTAACATTTTCCCTAAGCTTTCCCACTAATGAAACACAACTTTTTGGTCATGTGTGTCACTGCTTCTCTCTCAATCGCGGTCCTTTTGTTGCATTCCAAAAGACCCAAGGAAACAATGTTGTTGAATACAAAATTTTATGAATGTTATACAGTAAAGGCCTGTTGGAAAATGTTTCAGTGTATAACTTCTAGGAAATTTAGTCTTAATGTGGGATATGCATCACTCATGAGCAGGGCACTTAATTTTTATTGCCTTGTTGGTTAAGTTAATTACATTATAACTGCTAGCAATTTTTCATCAAAACAGGAGGCTGTTTTACCATATTTTTTTCCTTTTGCTCCACTGGAGTGCACTGGAAAGTATCACCAATGTGGACAGAGAAACGTTGTTAAATGGTGGTATTTGTGCTCATAAATTTAATCTAAAATAAAGTTGCTGTAAACCAACAATAAAATGGAATATAAGGCTGACATTAAGGTAAAGGAGTGGAATTTGCCACAGCAAAGTAATAAAATATTTTAGCGGCTTTAGCTTCAGATGTACATTAGGTGAAAAACAAGTTTTTTGTATTGATTTTCCTTTTGCGCTTGTGCTACGTGACAGTGCTTCAGGGTTCCAGTTGCAGGTATGAACATGGGCAGATGAGGTACTAAACAAAAACAACAACAAAAGAGTGACGGAGACTCTGCTGATGGCAGTGCCTGTGTAAAGGCCCAGTCTCGCATTGCTTCCCTACCTGAAAATCCCACTGAGTTTTCTACTTCCATCCCACTCAATCTAATATCCACAGAGAGAATCCCTTTTTCTTTCCAGTCAAAATGGACTGTCTCACCCTAATTTGAACAATAAATACAACATTTCTTGCTAATGTGGTCAGAGTACGCCCAAACAGCTCTGCGCATAAAAATCTGGTCATTTTTATGCTTGTATTTATGTGCAGATCGATAAACCTATGAGCTATTTTGGTATTCATCATATCCATCTCTGTGTTTTCCCAGTGTTTTGATGTGAACCTTTGTGCAAGTCTCTGAATCAGCAGCAGTTCTGGTCCTGAAGGTATGGAAGGCACAACTGGCTGTAATCACTAGCTGTAAATGTTTAAGCCCACTCCTCTTGTTAGTCATCATCTACTTGGAAATATGGATTTGACAAGATTGGTCTGTCTGTCTTCAGATGAGGGCAGCTTATCACCAATATTTGTAATGCTGGGCCACTATACAAGTTGCTGTGAAGAGACCAACAATAAAAGACAGATCCTCTCCTGAAGAGCTTACAATTCACTGTCTGACAAGAGTCCACCGTTGGTCACAACACATGCACACAAAAAAAGAAAGGAGAGACCCGTAGTGGTATTTGGCAAGACATCAGGTAAATTGTCACTTGGAAAATGCTCCCCTGTTTGAAGACCACTGGTAAGACATGAACAACTACATGAATGCTGTTCAGTTGTGCTTACTCAGCCAAACTAACTCCAGGGGAAAACAAAGAAACAAACAAACAATTAATTCGTGGAAATCATGTTTCCCTCAATGTGTCCCCAGGGGAGAAGACAGGGTGCTGGGCATGACATCACTGCAACTCAGGAGAGATTCAGTTTTGAAGCCTGGAGCCCAGGTACATCTGGAGAAGGAAACCTCCCTGACCTTCCCAGACTACGCTATCCTGAGGGCTTTTTCTGCTACTGTTCTCTCACTTAAACCTTTTTAAAGCCATCTCCAAGGAGGGAAGAAGATCCAACGATGAGAACTTACAATTCTCTGAGGTCCCACAGGTGGAAAACTTGGCACAGCTGGAGAAAAAGATTGTTTCCTCCTTCCATGTCCCTCCTCCTTCTTCTTACCCCTGCCTTGCCATGTAGTGTCTCTATACTCTTGGAATATTTTGAGCTTAACTGTAACCAAATCCTACGCTACACTCCAGTAAGGCTAAACCAAAAGGCCTGATGAGGAAATGCTGCTGGGAAACATCTGTGCTTTGTTTTATGCAACCGAAGAGTTAAAATTATTTTCATAAATACCATAATGTATAAAAGCTGTGAACACCCAACTGTAGTGTCAGACTTCCAAATTGTATAAATCTATTTGTCTCTCATATTAGTAAACGTTATTTGAACAGAAATAGCACATTGTAACAGCCTAACAAGAAGCAGTCTTTCTGATGACGTTTGAGACTTCTTTACTCCACTGTATGGAAATATTTAAGACTCAAAAGATTTATATTACAACATAGCATTTAAAATGGCTCAGTCCTGTTCCCAGTATAGTCAAAGAGGATTTTTACCATCAGCTTCCATGGAAATGGCATAAGGGCCAAGAGGCGTTTTCACATCTTTTTTTTTCCTGTTTTGTTCTAAGAGTCAAGAAGTTTCTCCAAAGCACCACACACCTCCCCCCCCCAAAAAAAAAAAAAAAAAATTCAAGCAAGTTAATCAAGCATCAGTCACTGTCATGGCCAGACATTAATGTCCATTGAGACCTCTGTGCAGGTAGCAGTAAGCAGGCTCTGAGTATCAGAGTTCTACCACACACAGCACATTGGGCACAGAGAAACCCAGTGTATTTCTAAGTTTATTATTGGAAACCTTCTGTTGCCTTTTAGGGTCCTTTCTCACAATATCCAGCACACTGTCTCATTTGCTCTGAGACAAAAATTCTCACCTTACGCACCCACTTCAAAGATAAAACTCATCATGAACTACTAAGTGATAAAATCTGATCATTTAAAGGGATTTGAGTTTGAGTAAACTCAGCAGCCTTTGGTCCACTTTTCTTTTTTTATGATTGTCAGATGCCAAATCAAATGAGATAAACAAAGAAACAGTCCCTTTTTTTTAATACATGTTTTAATTTAAATAACACAAGGACAAACACCATTTCTCTTCAGCTGAGTTTTCCCACCGGCCTCCAGTATTAAAATGTTTTTCTTTGGTTTTTTATGTTTCATACTTGTTTTTTTTAATATTTTTTTTGATTGTGCATTTTGCATTTCTATTGAGCCTTAAGTGATATGTGAATAGCAAAAGCATATTTTGCTTCTTATTAAAAGTTTACAGGAAACATGGAAATGACACGTCCTAATATTTAGCTTTTTCTTTCTTCTTCTGCTTTTTGGTTTGTTTTTTTTTCCTCTCCCGTCTTTTAGATATTCCTCTGGTACGGTGCCCTAAATATTAATGTAACAGCAGAAGGTTTTCTCTAAAGTGTCCTCCGCTGCATTTCTTAGCGGTGTATTTTCCAAAACGCTTGTTTGACATGCCTTAAAACATCAACTGCATCAGGACACCAGTCCTCACAAAGTGAACAATTATAACCCAGGGAAACTGCGTATCTTCCCATCTTTTTTACTGCATCCACTGGATTTATCTGACCACAGACATTTGTCTCAAACAGCTGGTTTCCAATTGGCACATCTAAAAGCTGAAATGAAGAAAAAAAAACCCAAACCAACAAACAAAAAAAAAACCCAAACCCAAAACACAGGAAGGAAAAAATAATGAGATTTCTCAGTTTGCTGTATAGTTTCATATATTTAAAGAAAACTAAGGGGAAAATAAACTTGCAATGAAGCTACTGATTTGGGACAAAGGTGATTTTTTTTTTTTAGTTGCTGGTTTGATCAAAGATTTTTGTAGAAACTTAAGCATTGACTAGTATGAAATTCATTTTCCCCCAAGTCTCAGATGAGAATAATAATACTCTCTTTCTCTTCCTTTCTGTTCTGACCATTTATTTAGAATTATAAGCTCCCTTGGAAACTACCTACTGTGCATATGTCCAGAGCCCATGCTGATGGGTTCTTGATCTAGTTTGGTATTACTAAGTGTAGCACAAATATATTGGTCAGAAAGAAAACATGTTTCTGTGCTTCCTAAAAGTTACATTAAAAAAAAGGTCTGAGCATTTTTCACTGTGGTAGTATGCATCGTAGTCAAACGGGAGTCACACGATATCAACATTCAAGCCTGTGTCTTCTTTTCTCTTTAATATGTAAGCAGCGAGTAGTTTCTGAAATACATGCATTGTAGTTTTCAGCTGAGCACATCTCAGCGAGTGAGAGGAAGGTGTATAGGATAAGCAGCTAAATTGGTTCCTAAATATTCAAGTGAGAATGAATACTCAAGGAGTCAACTGCTCATCAGAATCTGGAATATGATGTTTGGAAACAGGCTGCTATAATAAATAAATGAAGTAATAATAAAGATTTGTCCACCTGCTCTTTGTTATAATTTCTGTTCAGTACTTTTGTATATGTATATATACACAGACACATATCATGTATGAATAAAACAAGTTATGCTGAAGAAAACCTAGATTGCCTTCCTGATTTTTTTCTTTTCAGTGAATAATCAACCTACATTGCCATGAAAACTGAGTCTCCAGTGGGTGAACAACAATATTTACATATGCAGATAAACAGAAGAAATGCTCTTACTGAAGTTTAGGGTTTATAATCCCCCTGTTACTCATAAAGTCTTCTATAATTTCCTGAAGCATTTGCCGTTTGGGCTGAAGTTACTTATTCTTGCGCTACTCTTTGAACTGTGGCAAACCCCAAGTGTGATCCTTCCCTCGCACCGGTTTAAAAGCAGGCAGGTACTCAGCACAAGACCAGTGCCATCTTGTACGTCTGCAGTTGTGCATATGCCAGCCTATAGGTCCGAAAAATAAGGATGTAACAACGCAGCCTCTGACAGAGTCATTAAGGCACAGAAACACATCAGGCGTAAATAGGATGCCCTCGCAACGTGCCCCTGTGACAGCTGCCATGGGAAATCCGGCTTTGAATTTCTTTGGGTCTCAGAGTAAAAAAAGTTTGACCGCATAGCATTAATACGGGGGAGGTGGGGTTGGCTTGGCACCGCTTAGGCACAAAGCTGAACACTACAGGTGTTAAAGTGAAACGGTCTGGAGCGTTTTACTCCCTTCTTTTCCTCTGGTGTCGTGCTTCAGTGTTGATCTGTTTGAAGAGCCCTAATTGACCCTTTAAGCTTAAACACAGCCAGACAAACTTTTATCCCAGACAATTATGAGGGAAAACACGGTAATGTCACGCAAACGTGATCCAGTGACTTAATTAGAACCAAGTTAGCAGAGACGGAGAGAAGCTGTAAATCTCCCGAGACTCTTCGGGGGGGCTGTTGCGGGAGGGTGAAGCCCTTTGCAGCGCTGGGAAGGTATCCCAGACAATTATGAGGGAAAACACGGTAATGTCACGCAAACGTGATCCAGTGACTTAATTAGAACCAAGTTAGCAGAGACGGAGAGAAGCTGTAAATCTCCCGAGACTCTTCGGGGGGGCTGTTGCGGGAGGGTGAAGCCCTTTGCAGCGCTGGGAAGGCCAATACAAGGGCGGCAAAAAAAAAAACACCCCAAACCCAAACCTAAAACCCAACCCGCATTTTACAGGAAACAGGGGGAAAAAAAAAAGTTATAATAAGGCTGTATATTTTTAAAGGAAAAAGTTAAAAAAGCCTTTAGGGAGAGAGCCCGAAGAGTTAATTTCCAGCAGCGCTTGAGAGCAGGCAGCAGCCCGGGAAAGCTCCCGGCGCCCTCTGGTGCGAGGCAGCAGCAGTAGTGGAAATTTCCTTTGGAAACCACCTTTGTTTCAAAGTTCAGATAGATTAAAATGAGTCTTAAACGCGCCGACGAGACGAAGGGTAATTTCCCCGAGCGGCGAAGCAGGACAAGGGGAGCCTTGCTTGGGGGACAGCTTAGTTTGGGGGTGATGGGGAGGGAATGTTTTTTTATTATTACTATTTTGTCTTGGGGTTTTTTGTTTTGTTTGGGTTGGTTGTTTTGTTGTTTGGTGGGGGTTTTTTTGTTTGGGGTTGTGGTTTCCCCCCCCCCCCCCCCCTTTTTTTTCTTTTCTGTTTTTTTTTGGCCGGGGCG
>NW_009647222.1:11638783-11646000 GCF_000708025.1 Charadrius vociferus | reverse complement strand
ATGTAAGCAGCGAGTAGTTTCTGAAATACATGCATTGTAGTTTTCAGCTGAGCACATCTCAGCGAGTGAGAGGAAGGTGTATAGGATAAGCAGCTAAATTGGTTCCTAAATATTCAAGTGAGAATGAATACTCAAGGAGTCAACTGCTCATCAGAATCTGGAATATGATGTTTGGAAACAGGCTGCTATAATAAATAAATGAAGTAATAATAAAGATTTGTCCACCTGCTCTTTGTTATAATTTCTGTTCAGTACTTTTGTATATGTATATATACACAGACACATATCATGTATGAATAAAACAAGTTATGCTGAAGAAAACCTAGATTGCCTTCCTGATTTTTTTCTTTTCAGTGAATAATCAACCTACATTGCCATGAAAACTGAGTCTCCAGTGGGTGAACAACAATATTTACATATGCAGATAAACAGAAGAAATGCTCTTACTGAAGTTTAGGGTTTATAATCCCCCTGTTACTCATAAAGTCTTCTATAATTTCCTGAAGCATTTGCCGTTTGGGCTGAAGTTACTTATTCTTGCGCTACTCTTTGAACTGTGGCAAACCCCAAGTGTGATCCTTCCCTCGCACCGGTTTAAAAGCAGGCAGGTACTCAGCACAAGACCAGTGCCATCTTGTACGTCTGCAGTTGTGCATATGCCAGCCTATAGGTCCGAAAAATAAGGATGTAACAACGCAGCCTCTGACAGAGTCATTAAGGCACAGAAACACATCAGGCGTAAATAGGATGCCCTCGCAACGTGCCCCTGTGACAGCTGCCATGGGAAATCCGGCTTTGAATTTCTTTGGGTCTCAGAGTAAAAAAAGTTTGACCGCATAGCATTAATACGGGGGAGGTGGGGTTGGCTTGGCACCGCTTAGGCACAAAGCTGAACACTACAGGTGTTAAAGTGAAACGGTCTGGAGCGTTTTACTCCCTTCTTTTCCTCTGGTGTCGTGCTTCAGTGTTGATCTGTTTGAAGAGCCCTAATTGACCCTTTAAGCTTAAACACAGCCAGACAAACTTTTATCCCAGACAATTATGAGGGAAAACACGGTAATGTCACGCAAACGTGATCCAGTGACTTAATTAGAACCAAGTTAGCAGAGACGGAGAGAAGCTGTAAATCTCCCGAGACTCTTCGGGGGGGCTGTTGCGGGAGGGTGAAGCCCTTTGCAGCGCTGGGAAGGCCAATACAAGGGCGGCAAAAAAAAAAACACCCCAAACCCAAACCTAAAACCCAACCCGCATTTTACAGGAAACAGGGGGAAAAAAAAAAAGTTATAATAAGGCTGTATATTTTTAAAGGAAAAAGTTAAAAAAGCCTTTAGGGAGAGAGCCCGAAGAGTTAATTTCCAGCAGCGCTTGAGAGCAGGCAGCAGCCCGGGAAAGCTCCCGGCGCCCTCTGGTGCGAGGCAGCAGCAGTAGTGGAAATTTCCTTTGGAAACCACCTTTGTTTCAAAGTTCAGATAGATTAAAATGAGTCTTAAACGCGCCGACGAGACGAAGGGTAATTTCCCCGAGCGGCGAAGCAGGACAAGGGGAGCCTTGCTTGGGGGACAGCTTAGTTTGGGGGTGATGGGGAGGGAATGTTTTTTTATTATTACTATTTTGTCTTGGGGTTTTTTGTTTTGTTTGGGTTGGTTGTTTTGTTGTTTGGTGGGGGTTTTTTTGTTTTTTTTGTGGTTTTCTCGTCCCCCCCCCCCCCCCTTATTTCTGCTTCAGAGTCTTAAGTTGAGCCGGTTGCGATATGAAGAAAGGAGCCTTGAAAACCGCGCAGTGAATGAAAACATCGCAGGCTTCTCAGAATAATGGTTGCAGCGTGACAAACATCTTTCAAAACGCACACACGCACAAAAAAAAAAAAAAAACCCCAAACCATGCACGCCTGTTTCCCTCCGGTCTGGAGTTTCCAAGGGAGGGCTAGCCTAAACGATCACGGAGGAGAAATGTCTTCTTCCTACATGACTTTCATACTAAGCGGGAAGAGCCTAAAAAAAAAAATGAAAAAAGCATTCTTGATTTCAAGCTCCTCTCCTTTAAAATTAAAGGATGCTGCCTTCTAACTCCTGTCGACACCCGTATTTGAATTGCCAGGACAGTGAAGAGACTTCTCTGCTGTCAGTCTGCGAATTCAGATTTTTCTACAGCTGTACAATAAATAACAACAAGTAATTCGTAGCTACTTTTGGGACACAAAATGCACACAGAAAAGCCTACCTATGAACGAAAAGGGGCCAAAACGGGAGAGCAAACGGCAGAGTTAGTCCTTTACCTACCCGCTAGGGAAATACACTCTGGTTTTAACCCCTTAAAAAGGGTTGGGGTAGGGGTGACGGGAGATGGTGGCAGCTTCCCAGCTCATCTTTACCAGTTGTTTCTCCTTCCTTCCTAGTATCTCCCAAAGTGGCCTATCTTCCAGTAAATACATCCTCCAACCCCTTCAGGAGACCTGGCAATAAGCAGGTACCCCTTTTTAGCGGGGGGGAGAGGCCCGCTGCAGGTCCACCCCCGCGGAGATGCCCCACCGGGGTGAGTGATGGTCCTCGTCGGTACCTGGTTACAGCGATGACGTTAATGGGGTTTTTTAGCTGGCCTTTGCCCGCATCTCTTCCTCTCAGCATCCTTTCCACGGGGGCAGCAGGCGCTGGGTTTCTCCGCCAGCTAAGGATAAATTTACCTTTAAAAAAAAAAAAAATCTTTTTTTTCTAAAGAGGCTTTTAAAAAAAAAAAAAAAGTTTTTTTTTGTTGTTGTTTTGATTTTTTTTTTGTTAGCTGGTTTGCTTTTTTTTTTTTTTTTTTTTTAAAGGAGGCTTTTAAAATAAATGCTTTCATCTCCCGTCCTGACAAAGCTTGAGAAAGTTTGGGGAAATAAGCGGCAAGTTCCTGACGGCCGTTCTGCTTTTTGCATACCAATCAAAACACGTTTCCTTGGGGGAAAAAAAAAAACCTCAATCAACCAAAAAAACAAACCCCTACCCACCACCACCCAAACTAAACACAATTTATTTAATAAAAGCCAGCAGATTTCTGTTGTCAAGGTGCGGGCGAGGCTTCGCACCTAACGTGGTTTGTAGACATACACGAATACGGTCCTTCCACCTCAAGTTCCCCATCGAGTTGCTTTAAAAAGTGGGGGTTTTTTAATTAAAATTTTGCAGCCAGCGATAAGTCCAAGCATACTGTCGCCGAATATTTGTAAGAAGGGTCATGTGCAGGCGGATTTGTCCTATTAATAGGACACAGGAAGAGCCGGGAGAGCAAACGCCTGCCCTGAAGACAACGTGGGATGTTATTTTGGGGTAATAGATTAAGGACGGACACTGGAAATCAGTGGATGCTCAAACGCGTCGTTATTTCGCATTAAATAACGTTTTAGAAGAACGTCCCCCGGCTTTTCTGCCCCCCGGTTGGGAATGAATACAGACGACAGCTCCCTGTTGGGAAGCTAATCAACATTATAGATTGTAAACGTTCAACTATCAAGGGCTGCTTTGCCGCAATTAGTTTTAAATCATAAACATATAAATACAGGAACTAATTATGAGACCACATCGGAGTTTATCTGGAAATGACTGGAAAGTAACAGACCATTCCCGAAAACTGTCATTACCTTCCAGGGAAGCCTGTTGATGCTGAAGAATACATAGTCGGCGGCAAAAAAATAAGTCGGGGGGGAAACCAATGTCCCCGTGCTTAAAAGGCAACACATGATATTTTTCTAAAAATCCCGATCACCTAGTTGTTATTTTAGTAGTTAAAATATCAGCTGAAATCGTACATGTTAAAGATCTCTTAGTGACCCGCTATTACAGACGTACGGAACCTTTAAAATACGACCTTAACAGTTTAAGAAGTAGGCATTTTAGGTAACAAGAGTGCGATAGCTATTATTTTTCCTTAATTATAAAGAATCTATTTTTAATTAACACTTTTTACAGCACAGACTTCACAAAACAAGATATCAATATTTTTGCTTGTATGTTGTTTTTGGTTTGTTTGTTGGTTGGTTTTGTTGTTTTGTTTTTTTTAATTCGGTTTTTTACTGTTTTGGTGGGTGGTTTTTTTGTTTTGGGGTTTTGTGGGTTTGTTTGTGGTTTGTTTCTTTTTTTTTTTTATTGCCTACTTTGTGTCCATGTTTATTACCATTAATAAGACTTTCCAGAAGAAAAAAAAAAAATATGGAGGTGATGAGAAGGCCCGACTATACTCCTTTAATGAGGTGCAAGACAAAACTTGTATTGACTTACGCGGGAAGACCATGAGGCCCTACGAGAATTACTGCTGGATGTCCGCCTGTGCGGCAGCCAGGTTTATTTTCTATTCTCCCTTCAGCCCTGCCAGAAGAGATGGACACCGACCCAGTTCTCCCACGCGTAATATGGAGGTGATGAGAAGGCCCGACTATACTCCTTTAATGAGGTGCAAGACAAAACTTGTATTGACTTACGCGGGAAGACCATGAGGCCCTACGAGAATTACTGCTGGATGTCCGCCTGTGCGGCAGCCAGGTTTATTTTCTATTCTCCCTTCAGCCCTGCCAGAAGAGATGGACACCGACCCAGTTCTCCCACGCGTGTGCGTGTGCATCAGTGGCAGGGCTGGGAGCTGCCTGTCCCTCCCCAGGGGAGGAGCGCTGCCCGTTTCCCTGCCCGAGCGGCACAGACCCACTCCCAAAGCTCACCGGCACCCCTGCCTGCCTTGCGCGGCCGTGGGGAGACGAAAGGGGACACGCGTGGCAGCTCCCCGCTGTCAGCAGTTGCTGACAGTTGGAGCCCGAGCAGGACCTGAGGACAGCAAGACCGACGGACAAAGGTGTTAGCGGGCTCCCACCGGCGTGCTCGCTGATTTCTCAGCAAGCGAGTATTCCCACGCAGGAGATACAAGCCAGGAGCTTTGCAAATATTCCTTCCAAAGGCGGAGTGAAAGGGTTTTAAAGTGAATTATCAAGTACCCCGAAATATTCTGCTTTCAGTCATGTTTCAAATAAACAATTTTACTAACGACCCATTAACTGTTTTAACGACCCGTGTTATCTAATCACCAATGTGCCATGAAACTTATTATTCATTTGAAACTTTATTGCCATTTCCAGCCTTACTCTGGGTAGAATATGCACTATTAGAAGAAAGTGAGTGGGCTCTCAAATAGAAAAACACGGAGTTAGTCCCACATATTGCAAGACAAACACTACACTTAGGCTCCTAGTTCCATTTTTTATACAAATAAAAGTATTCTCCCACTTGCTAAGCACTCACTATTCCTGTTGGTCTCCCTCCACGGTGCTGGGTACTGAAGCCTTAGGAGAAAACAGGCCACCTTTCAATAAAGGCCTAACTATGGCTTTAAATAGCCTAACTTTAAGCACCTACATTAACAAACAAGAAGCCCTACGACTTCATTTCAATCCCCAATTCACTGTACCACGCTCCAAAGACGACATAAGCAGATGTGAGCTCTGTAGAAACAGTGTGCGAAAGTTAAGGCTGGGGGAAAAAAAAAAAAAAGAAAGAAAAAAAGCTATCATAAACTCATAAACGAAAAATTATTTTAGGGGATGTTAGTATAGTGACAGCTACACTTCAGAGCACGATCTGCAAACTCCTTCATTCCCTCTGGAAACAGCCAGTCCATTCCTACCGCCGTCCTAGCAAGAGTCTAGCAAATGATCTGTAAACCCCAGTAGCACCGGCACCGACCCGCGGAGCGGGTATTTACAGAACAAAGGCCGCCAGTTAAAAATCCTGTAGCCAAACTGCCGGGGGACGAGAACCGCGTGATGCCTCCCGAAACCCACGATTTCTTTTCGTCCGGGTCCGGCCTTTGCAACCGATCAGGTTTTTGCTCCGAGGCGGGAGCGTAACAGAAGCCCTCTGTCCCCGAAAACTTAACCGTGCGGTGTCTGAAACCCAGCTCTGCGCCTAGCTTGCAGCCTTCGGACGCGGTGGAACAGATTAAGCCCACGCGGGAAGCGAGAAAACCACGACACGAAGAAGGTGACACGGCCAGCAGCTGGGACTCTCCGCCGGTGGGGCTAGGCAGGGCTGTGGGATCGGGCCCGCACGCCTCGTTCCCTGATTGTTAAATTAGCAACAGGGGTTGTTAAAAGAATTACCAAGACCTAAAATCAAAACAGTGTTGAGATCTCAGTAAAGAAAAGGGGGGGGACGGGGGACGGACACACCAAAAGACCAAAAAAAAAAAAAAGCTTAACCGAAGGTCAGCAACACGGCACGACGTGTTCCTAATAAGTGAACTGTTGCTCGGATTTTCCTCCACGACGCTTCCACCACGGAGGGCATGAATTCTATCTTTCTCCCCCCTGCAATGTCTCTTATCTTTTCAGCAGAAGGCAGCACTCCCGTATCTCTGTGCTAGGCCTTGTACGACATCCTAAAACAGTGAAACATTAAATAAAGGGTGTGCCCAAGATTGAGATATTCTGATAGACATTTATTTTATTAAAAACCCGCATCTTTAAATACAGAGGGGACAAATTGGACCCGAGACAATGCAAAGTCAGTAACAGAAGCAGCTTTTCTAGGCAGGCATTGTCTTTATGTCTGGTTTATACAGTGCTTAGTAAAATGGATTAAACAGAACGATCCCTCGGTGAATCTAAGCAGTATGATAAACCACAGCGATAAAATATGACCGTACCATTCTCTACATGATACCTCCGGATTATTTTATAATGGTACATTCCCCGGTTATTACCTCTGTTCATGACTAACGACCGCGGGGTTGGCTGCCAGGATTAAAATGCACAATCTAAGCCGGGGAAAGTTTTACATCCCAGGACTGACCTTCCTCTTCACAAAGAGTGAAAAAATGCAGAGCTCAGGAGGTGTAGCGATAAACTCTCATTAAAAATTGTGACACGCCAGCGATGCATCTATTTTTAAATAGCCGGTGTGATTATTTTTAAAGAATTGGTATGATTTCAGCAGCCTTGTCTTGAAAATACACTTCGGGAGCCCTGAATACTCCCTGTTCGGTTACTTGGGAGGCAAAAGGGCAGACAGGGGCACTCGGGCTGTTCACATTTGGGTATTTTTTTTAAGAATTAAGGCAGTACAAAACGAAAGGAGACCAGAAGCACGAACAGACGGCCACCCCACACAAGCAGCAGACATCCTCGCCATTTTAAACAGCCACCACGCAGGCCCCGGTTCTCCTACGTTAAAAAAAAAAAAAAGGGGGGGGGGGGCACAGCG
>NW_009647222.1:11619921-11637394 GCF_000708025.1 Charadrius vociferus | reverse complement strand
GCCCCGCCCCGCCCCGCCGGCAGGGGCGCGGGCCGGGGTGATTAGAGCAAGGGGAGGGAAGCTGTTACTGTTAAAAATGGAAAATTTAATAATTTTGTGTGTGCGGGGGGGAATCATCTTTCAAAAACTGATTGAGCATCCTACAATATATATTCCCCACGCACAAACACACCTGCTGTTTGTGTAGTTTTTGTCAGGATTTTGACAATTTTTATTGGCAGGCCAAAGTGCTGAGCTGCCATGTAGAATTAAAAGTTGAGTTAAACTCATCTGATGAGCACAGCATAGTTTTTTGGGGTTTTTTTCATTTTAAAAGCACGTGCCTGTTTCATCACCGCTTTGTGGTGGTTTATAGTTCCATTAAATGGCTCGGAACGTCAGAATGCAAATACCGAAAACATAAATCCAGCTTGTCTAATCCAGAGTTTGAAATATTCTTGTGATGTCACAAAATGATGGCTTATAAAATATTTTCATTTAATTAGGAAGCACTAAGAGGATTTCTGCAAGAAAAAAAAAAAAAGTGAGGAAGCTCAGTTTGAATTATTTATGTGCTGTGAACTATCATGATTGCCGCTGAAGCTTTTCAAGTACAAAAAAGCAGGCTTTGCTTGCTTTTCATTTTAAGGCCCTAATTCTTTAATTATTCAGGCATGCAAATTCCTGTGAACAGGGATTAATTATGCAGGTAATCAAGGCTATATTCTAAGTTTACTTTTAAAAAGCAAAGATCAGCTGATACTATGTACAGTGTTGCTGACACTGTGTTCATGCACTGAAATACTATTTTAAGGTATGATGATGGTTTGGGATTTCGTGGAAGTAAAAAGGGGTGGATGGATTCGTGCCTGGCTTGAACTGAGGAACGCCAACCATGGCAGCACCGCTGTGGCCAGCTGGGACAGCTAGCTGTCCTACGAGAAGAGGCTGAGGGAACTGGGGTCGTTTAGCCTGGAGAAAAGGAGGCCAAAGGGAGACCTTATTGCCCTCTACAACTACCTGAAAGGAGGTTGTAGAGATGTGGGGGTTGGTCTCTTCTCCCAAATAGCAAGTGATAGGACAAGAGGAAATGGCCTCAAGTTGCACCAGGGGAGGTTTAGGATGGATATTAGGAAAAATTTCATCACTGAAAGAGTTATCAAACATTGGAACAGGCTCCATGGGGAAGTGCTTGAGTCGCCATCCCTGGAGGTATGGATAGATGTAGTGCTGCTATTCTATTCTATTCTATTCTATTCTATTCTATTCTATTCTATTCTATTCTATTCTATTCTATTCTATTCTATTCTATTCTGTTCTGTTCTGTTCTAGTTCTAGTTCTAGTTCTAGTTCTGTTCTATGGATGCCCTCCAGCAGGACTGAGTGCTCATTGTCCTCTTCCTTTTGCAGTGATGTGCACAAAAAGACGTACCGCATCCTTTGCCATGAAGAAGTGGGGAGGTCAGAGGCTGTTTGGGATTGGGAAGACAGAACTCAAAGCAAGAGGCAGGAGGAAGACCCTTAATTCCACAATTTTGTACAGCTGAGCTGGCCCCAGACAGGGGTGCCACTTGCTGCCTCCAAGGATCTGTCTCCTCCTGGAAGGTGCTGTGTTCATTATACGGCGTCATGGCGCTTTATTTAGCTTCCCCATTTCTACTTACCTGGCTCGTGCTCAGACACTGACATGGCGTCGAGTGTCTCGGTTTGGGTGCCAAAGCACACAAATCTATCAGTGGCAGGCTGTAACGTGGAGAAGCTCAACTTCTGTACAGAAATGCTGCACCATTTAATAGATGATGCTGTCATAAGTACCACAAAATAGCAGCGACAGTGAGCACCGTTTACATCTCAAAAAATTTTTGCAGTTGCAATCACACTTAGATACTTCAATTAGCAATCCCTCATTTAAAGCTGACAGTTACACTTGCGTAGTTTCCAGATACACCAGTGACATTGGGTCTTTAGTACAACTTATTCCAGTAGAACTATAATTAGTTATGAAAGGCCTTGTCCTGATCCTTCAGACGAATATATTTTGATGTGGAGCTGAGCTTAAGTCCCTGAAAACAGCGAGGCTGAGGGCAGGGAGCGGTGGAGACATGCCAGGCTGCCACCATCCCACCCTGGGGCCATCCTTGGCGCCATCTTGAGTGAGGCAGCGGTGGGAAGGTGGACATCCCCTGTTTCAAGGGTGGCTTCCAAGCTGTCGATTACTTTGGTGCTTCTGGCTTTGAGATGCGACAAGTTAAAAAGTCAAGATTTGTGGATTGGCCTGGTTTTGGGTGCTGCTCCATCCAGATTGGTCCCTTCAATCAGTTAAAGAAATAAAGCTGTACGCTACAAAATGCCCTTTTGGAGTTGGAGAAAGGGAGTTGTTGTATGCCTCTGTCAAAAAAGCTGGATCTGAAGAGTTAAAGAGTAATGTTACTTTATGCATGGTCCAAGGAGAAGAAAATTAGGTTTATTTTAAATACCAGAGGATTATTTTAAAATGTTAGGACAGGATGGAATGGGCAGCCCGAGTCCTTTGAAGGCCTCGTGACTCTTTCATCTTTCACCCCCCTCTCCGGAATTCCCATTCTACTCCAATTGTTTGAGGCACCCTCTGGGCAGCAGGGAGGGGTCCACGCCATTAGAAAAGCTGTTTTATTTCAGACTGACAAAAATGCGCTGCAGTGCCTGTCTCTTGCACACACAGCAACTAACAAAACCTTTTTGCTTCTCCCTACCAAAGTAGCTTCCTCAAGCCTCCTTCAACAGCCACTCCTTAAAGTAGGAAAAGGAAAACCCAAACCATAACCACCTTTCCCCCTCCCCCGCAACTAATCAGCTGGCAGATATCCAAAAGGAGAAATGGACCCCTTACTTTCATTGACATTTTATTTTTTTAGCTCACTGACAAGAGTGGTGATTAAGCAGCATTTACAGTGTGGCAGTTCTGACAACGTCAGAAGGAAAAGACAGCATGGGGGATACCGGTACAGCAGGGGAAAAGTCTACACATTTTATAACCAGTCACATTCAGTTAGGTGAACATTGTAATGCAATTAGTTATATAGAAAATGGTATAGAAAATATTTATGATAAATAGAAATTTACTATTTACAAAGAGTAAATAGCCTTCTCAAAGAACAGAAATACTAACACTCATACTAATCAGTATTAGCATTGGTATTAGCATAGTGGCTTTCAGCCAGCTTGAAGGAAGACATCCTGTTATGAACAGAATGTACAAGTTCGAGTTCCTTCTTTGTTCTGAAGGTAACTTCTGCAGTCCAAGAAAAACTGCTTAGAAAAGGAACGTGATTAAAAGAAATCACGACCAGAGAACCCCCATGCTTGGATCTTCTGGTGACATTTACTTGCGATAGGAAAGGAGGGGAGAGAGAAAGAGAGAAATTAAGCTCACCAAAAAAATCTGATTCACCCCCTTATTTTGTCAAAACATGATGAAATGTGAAGAAGGAAAAATAGCCCATCATAAAAAAGCACACAAAGGAGAAAACCATCAGCACTTAGTAATGGAATTATGACATTTTATTTACTTCACTATAACAATAAGGTATCATATATTGTCCTGCTTTTAGGACAGTTTACAGATGGTTTACAGAATGCCCACACTCAGGACTTGCAAGCCATAGGGTTGCATGCTGTGCTGTAGTTACATCAACATAGCCATCACGGTGCAAATCCTTTGTAGATATTCTAGCATTGGTGTGACTTCTGAAGAAACTTCCTGCCTAGGGACAAAAGGGGGTGGGGGGATCAGACATCTCCTCTTCTCCCTTATGTCGCATTCAGTTTCTCAAAGCATTGTTTCTCCTGCCCCAGGGGTGGAGGCCACTTCCAGCTTTGGGTTGCTGGAAGACGAAAGGCCAAGGAGCTGATCTTCAATTGTATGGAGTGAACAGCAACAGATGGAGAAGTAGGAGACAAATGAATTGTTCCTTCCCTTCCCTTTCTGGATCTCTCTCTGGATTTAATTATCCAGTGATTTTGTAGCTGTCAACTGATGGATGTGCAGTCTACCAGTGCCTGCTGGCTAATCCACTTTTGGGCTATATTAGATTGGTTGAAAAATGATTGAATTAGGATAATATTCTGCTGTAACATAAAACAATAGTGGGAGAATGAGGAAGTCTATGGAAAAATTATTATTAGTATCAACAGAAGAAACCGAGTTTCAATTTCTAAGGGGTAAATCTGAGTTTCAGTTACATTAGTGCAGCACCACAGAAAGAGTTGGGCTTGTTCTTATGAGACTGATAATTACATAAAAGAAAAAATGAGAGACAGAAAAAATTAGCGAAAAAAAAAAATAGAATATATGGTCTTGTGGTTTGGTAGGAATCCAAATAGAGGATATTAAATTTGGTTTGTGTGGTCAGTAGCATCTTGTAAAAGCAGATGCAGAACACAGAGAGCGGTAAAACAATAATGACTGGAGGAAGAGAAATGGAAAGTTGTAGACCAATCAAAAGAAATACAAGTGAGCTCCTTTAAATGAGTACCTGAGATTTACATAGCTGGAGGTTTGTCTTATGCCATTAGAATTCTGTGTGTGAAGTTTTTATTCAATTAATCACACTTAAATGAAAAAAAAAAGAAAGAAAAAACAACACCACAACCCAGAACGGTGCATAAACCTGAGTGTGTTTTGACACTGTGTATCCATTCTCATGTTCTTACCTCTTAGTAATGGTTTACTCTTGAAGCAGTGATTTCGAGTTGAGTCCTGAGTGAAATGAAGGGTTCTCTGTATATCTTATGGTCCAAGGAAACTTGTTTAGTATATATGTTGTTTTAATATTTTGTGCTTCGTGCAACAAAAACACTGTGTGAGAATTGTTTCTGCATAAATGGTATGCCTTTATCATCCTGAATTGTTTCCTCTTAGATATATCTATATACCAGTATCACCATTATCTCGGTTGAATTGAGTCTGATTCAATCTAGTCTTCCATTTTCTCTAAGTAACTGGAAAAAGAAAGTATTTTTTCATACAGACCATTTGCATATTGAAGAATAGAATAGAATAGAATAGAATAGAATAGAATAGAATAGAATAGAATAGAATAGAATATTTCAATTGGAAGGGACCTTCAATGATCATCTAGTCCAACTGCCTGACTACTTCAGAGCTCACCAAAAGTTAAAGTGTGTTGTTAAGGGCATTGTCTAAATGCCTCCTAAACACTGACAGGCATGCAGCATTGACCACCTCTCTAGGTAGCCTGTTCCAGTGTCTCTGGAAACTTCAGTGCTCTTAGCAAAGATAGGGAAATCATTGTTTTTGTATCCAGTGTTTATGAAGGGAGTAGAAATGGCCACTGAAAGCAGAGGCCTTGTACTTCCACAAAATTCCCTGAACAAGCCAAGAGTGATTCAGGGAGTATCAGTGTATCTCACAAGTTACGTATGGTGTCTTTGACAAGATAATCCCGATCTCCTTATTTGTTTCTGTCCCTGGGAAGAAATAGTAATTTTTCCCTGTTTCACCCATATCAGTAGTCAAACAGATAAAGAAAAGAAGGCCTCTTAGGTGAGAACACCACCAGCAATATTCCCTATGAGGAGCAACAACTGATGTGGTCACTAGCATCTACAGATGACATCTTCAGAAGTGCCTTCATTACAAATTGGGGAAGAGTGGCCAATACCCTGCCCTTTATGTAAGAAAGTGTTAACAATCTTGTCAGTAATAACATCAAAACAACCCTGTTGCTTTTTGTAAGCCATGAAGACCAAGGTCTAGCTCACCTTTTTTGGCATTTCCCATTCAGCAAAACTGGCTCAAACATCTGAAGAAGGTGGTATATTTATATCCTTTGGCTTTGTTATTGCTTCTTTTGTATCATCCAAAGCGACTGTGATCCGTTTAGGTTTTGCATCACTAGTAATATCACTGCTGTCTTTCATAGCACTGTGAGCAGACAGCAAAGCACGTACAGAAGGAACTAGCGTGAACCTCCTCACTGAGGCAGGAGGCACAGGGATGGAAATGACTCACATAAAGTCAGTCATTCAGTAGGCCAATGATTCAGCAAAGACTAGAACTAAGCATGTAAAATTCAGTATACTCACATTTCCTTACTGTTGTGACAAACTATGTGAACAATGACTAGCTGAAGTAACTTGTGACAAAGAATTAGAAGGCAGAAGGCACCCACTTGCCAATTGTTAGATTTCTATGGGTAAGGCTTGCATTATTTCACTACATCAGCAGCAGGATGCTGTGACATACAAACAATGTAATACATTTAAAACAACTGGAACTGAGTTGGTCTGTAAGCATCTACAAGGAAGACCATCAGAAAAGCCACAGTAGTCTGAAGGAGAGAAGTCTGAGGGAGATTATTCAAAAAGGTAGCAATAGCCAGGGAGATTACTGGCAGAAACAAGGTCTTGTGCATTCCAGAAATACTACATATGCTGTAGCATTACACTTTTGAACCCAGCTTTCATTTTTATTTTCAAAATATAGTTGTTGAGTTAGAAACAAATTCTTAGAAATACCAAAGAAATGCTGTATTTCTTGTATATTTTTAATACAATGGTTTGTTTTACCAAAACTCTTTTGTTTGGTTCCAAAATTTTCCCTTCACTCCTATTCCCATTAACACATATCTTCTCTTATCACTGCGTGATGACTCTCTTCTGCACACCATTTTTCTCTTATATCACTGTTCTTTCCCAATTTCTCTGGAAATTACTACCTTACATTTTCTGTTCTCTTACAGTCTTTTTTTGTCAATGTGTAAGTAGGTATAAGAGTCACCCTTAAAGGCCTTTGAATACTTATTGTCCTATATCAAATTCTTCCCAAGCGTATACTTATGCTACATATAGAAAACAGATTGCTCTGTATTATGAGACCAAAAAGTAAGATTTATTAATAGACCAATCTCTACAAGAGCTGACACAACGCAGTTCTAAGGAATGACAGGCAATTAAGATTTGGTTTCCACGTTACAAAGGAAACGTACCCACACAAAAGTAGGAAATTTACAAAGGAAGTTCTAGAAAATTGCATGTTGGTTTTTTTTAATTGCCAAAAGTAAATGAACACCTACAGTTGTCAGCCACAAGAGGTGTTTCCCCCGTTACCTTTATGCCCCATTGATTGTGAGAGATATTGTCTGTAGACAAAGTGGGACATCGCCTGTAGAATCAAACCAAGTTATGACCTTCTAAAAGAAGAAAAAATGGAGTGAAAAAACATAATAAGGAAACATTTAGCCAAGAGCCTGTGTTTGGTAAAAGCAATAAATACATTCTCAGTTTACGGCTCATGGAGTCTCAGTAGACAATAGCGTTGACAATTAACTGTTGTATGAAAGATCCCTATTATACCAATCAAAGAGCAAAAGGCAAAAGACCATATTACCTCCAGCACGCACACAAATAAGCCCATAATGATTCTGTGAAAAAAGCTTTCTATCAATTTAGAGGGAATAATTTACTCAGCGTAAAACTCTCCTGTAGCCAGAGACCCTGGAGACAAAAAGTGAAGTGGTGAGGAAGGCCCTACAGAGTGGTAGTAGATTTTGGGGCTCTGCTCTGGATTTGAAAGGATGTTGGGGACTAATCATTTAAGGTTGGTAATCAGCAATTCTGTGTTGCAGTGCCATCTTGAGGAGGAGGATGATGTCTAATAGATTAATGGAGGAAACGAGACAGCGTAGCAGTCAAGATTCCTAGATTCTTGGCTGTTTGTTCTCCAGCTAGACCAGACAATAGACAGCCATTACAAATAGGAAGAATTATCATCGACTTACATGCATTGTCATATACACAGAGACCATATCAAGACCTTTCCTGGTGTGAATTACATTAGATTTATATTGATGCATTTTCTTTGTTTAGGACTCTATGAGTGAACATAGCTACTTTACAGCTACTCTTTTATATAAAAAATCTCCATGGACAGATGGATGATATTGCTTCACCGTTTCGTACTAGCACCAGTAGCATTCATTATTAATGTTTATATAATAGTATCATGTAAAGGTCACAAAGTTAGTCTCCAATTTGCTAACTTATGTAGGAACATGTAGAAAAAAGTCATTGTCTGCACCCAAAGAGGACTGGAAGAATTTCATTTTTACCCTGGTGTGAAATCTGTCCATCCTACAGGAACTGTTTATATTTTCTCCAAAGATGCACCAATTTTTCATTTTTCTGGAGGCACAGGTACAGGTGCACAGGTACATGCACAGTGGCACCTATACTTATGTCCTGGTTTGAGTGACACTGGACTAATTTCTATTCTAATACTTGGGAAAACTGCACTTTTAGAAGACTCCAGTGTCTGAATTTGTGAAAATATTTACTTTACAGCAGCTATAGTGTGTGGGTCTCAAGGTCTCAGTGGTTTTGAGCTTGCCAGGTGTGGGGATGAGGAGGAGCAAGACCTGGGCACTTGACCCAAGCTGGCCAACAGGATTACTTCATACCATCAACATCACATTCACTATAAATTAGAAACTTTGCTGCAAAGTTCTCTCTCTCCCTTGATGGCTGCCGTCCTGAGAACTTCGTGCCCTGGTGCCGGACTCCTGAGGCCTTCCCCTCCCCCTGAAGCTGTAGGGCTCGCAGTGTCCAACATTTGCTGTCCACTGCTGGGAGTGCACGGCTTCCTACTGATAGAATTGGCTGAGTATAATCTTTGCATATTCTGTATTGGTGTCGGGATCAATATCGGTTCTTTAGTGCTGTTAATTATCTCAGATGGTAATTATCTAATCTTATTCTATTAAATCTGTTTATACATCAGCTCCCGGCTTTCCTTGTTTTTCCCCTGATTCCCCTTCCTGGGTGGGGAGGGGTCATTGGGTGATAGAATGATTGTCTAAATGACAACGAATTGTTATGGGTCTCTCAAACCATAACAACTTATTCCCTCCCCCCCTTCTTTTAAAAAAGCAGAAAGAGAAATTTATTCTAGAAGCCACAGAGAGTCAAAGACTTTGTACTAAGGCAAGATCATGGAGACTTCATTTGCTGAAGTCATTAAATAACTGATTTCTGCTCCATGCTTTACTGGTTTTGCCATCATGGATAGTAGGTATCACAGGAGTGCAGCACCTGCCAGCCCAGGATTTGTTTTTTATGCTTCCTTACGTAACCTGTCCTCATGCTTTGCAGCTTTCAGGGAGCACACTGTATGGGAGGAGAGATGGGGGCTGTGGCAGCCATACGATGATTCCAGATAATCATAGAATCATAGAATGGTTTAGATTGGAAGGGACCTTTGAAGGTCATCTAGTCCAACCCCCAATACAGGAGTGCAGGTGTCATGCCAGGAAGTCATAATGGGGAAGCTACTGCCCTTTTGGGCCTTTGCCCAGTAGGCCTGTGCTTGGTTTGGAAAGAATTTTTTGTAGTGCATGTAAGGTATGTTAGGGCTGCATCTGAAAAAAAGTGCTGAGAACCTTCAACTCCGATGAAGGTGATGAAAGAGTGGAGGCAGTCAACCCCACTTAAGATTTAGACCGTTGTCTCTGCAGAAATATTATACTGAGATTAATCAGGCACTGGATTTAAGCAAAGAGTTAAATCTGAAAAGTAAAGTATGCACTTTTAAACAACTCATAAATTGCTTATAACTGCACAAAATACCGCAGGGTGCATGTGAGCACCCCCACATGAAGCTGAATTGCAGCCAGATAAAATATCCTGCAGCTTTTGCTGATAATCCTGATGAAAGAGAGGCTTATTGTAATAGAAATAAAATGGAGGAAAGATTTGTAGATAAGTGATCATTATAATTCAGTGACCTGGGGGAGGACATGACACAAACAACATTATTTGATGAATCGTTGAAAACTGTAAAGGGAAGAGTGGCAAACCTTTCTAGATTATTTCCAAAGTCTGGCCATTTCTGTATAACTAAGTTAATATATCCAATGCAACTGTATCATAGAACAACAGTGGGACAACATAGAGGCAAAGATTAAAGTATCAGTGTAGAAGAGACAAATTTAAGTATCAGTGTAGAAGAGTTTTTGGAAAACGGATGAAGGGTGAATGAAGGCTAAACTTAGTTGGACACAGCCTTATAAAACTACTCACTAGGCATCATGAAAACCTCTTTAATGGGGCATGTTTTTTATAGATTTAAGACACTAGCAATAGGTTGAACTCTTAAGAAGTAAGCTAATGAATGGACATATATCTCAGCACTGTCATTACTGTAGCTTTAAATGAAAAGCAGTCCCTCCTAGGTAAGAGCAGTAGATGGTCCTTTATGATGGCTGGGTGGAAGAGACAGGAAGCTAAACAAACCAGTCCTCATGTTTAGGTTGGCAACATTAGCATCATCAATCCTGTGCTTTCAAAACTAATGCCTGGACTCTCCCTCCCCCCACACCCATTATTAAATTTACTTAAAAATACAGGATAATTTTAAAAATAGCAATTCTAGATGTGTTTTCTTTTCTTCAAAGGCCATAGTTTCTGGGAGGAGGGGAAAAAAAATCATATTTAGGAGTTTTTCTTGGCATCTCACATGTATGGAAAAAAAAAAAAATCCAGAGGTTCTCAACTCATCTATTTAAAAACATCAAGCATTGGAAGGCATGTGATTAGCTTTTGAAATCTGGCAATGTTGTACTGTCAAGTGTATATAAATATGGATCATCAGAGCAGTTTTTAAAAACAACATACATAAAATTAAGAGATGATGCTTTTATTCCAAACTGGAGGGCACACATTAATACAGATTTATCCCAAAATAGTAAGCCGTATACAATAAAACGAATTAATAATTTCAATATGAATAAGGCCTATAAAATCCTGTATTTTTATGCAGAGATGGTTATCAAGTCCTATAATGAGTTATTCTTAGGAAAATATGAATGTTTTAAAGCTCAATTACAAGATATAAAATATGACCCAAACATATGTCTGCTGTTAAAAAGTTTCTTACTGATAGCTGAAATCTGTTTTTTTTTTTTCTTTAATATGAGAAGGGAAAAAAAAAAGATGCTATTATATGGTTTCGTACACTTATTGTCTTATTGTTCATCAGGATGTTTCCCTAACAGGAGACTGCATCAGCTAGCTAAAGCTGTTATTGCAAGAGATGGATGTGCACTTTGACTCTAGACCTGAGATTTCTGGGAAATGTAGTTTAGAAATAGGAAAGGAAAAAGGGCAGGGTTTTTATATGGTTATTTGCAACTGGTGAAATTACAAGATTTTTATACTTGCAATTAGTCAAATTACAAAATTTTTGTATGCTTAAATCCAGTGATGATTTACTGGTCTGCTGGCGGTCCCACGGAGGCATGTGTTCCTTCTGATGACAGATCTCTGAGAGATGATCAGTAGCACCTTTGAAAACAATAAGAAGAATTGCTAAAGATGATTCCCATAATTAAGCTGTATCACCAGGGATATATTGATAAGTGAAAAAAGAGTTAAGGTCATCCATGTTGGGGTCAAGCCAATGGGAAGTGAGTAATCTCCACACCACTCAAATTAGAAATGAGTACATTCTCTCTCACTGTCAAGCAATGAGGCAGGGTAAGTGGAAACCTCACTAGACCTTAGAGTTCCAGATGTTGACATCCGACTCAATTGGAGGAGAGAACCATTGAACCATTTTATTTACCATTAGTGCTTTTTTCCCCCTATATTTCTCCTATTTCTTTTTTTTAATGAGTATCCCTACAGTATACCTTTGACGATTCTTACCAAGGTGCACCAGCTTCTTACAAAAAAAAGTACCTCTGCAGAAGGTTACCTGAAGTAGGAATCAAAAGGACCTGCAACTCAAGACTCCCAATTTAGCTACACACTGTAGGGATGAAGCTAACACTGAATGAGGGGACAGCTGCAGTGGTGGAAAGGCTATAGTAGGGCCTGGTGGAGTTTTCTGTTTGGTAACTAAAGGGCAAGAATGTTTCTCTCTTATTTCTGCAAGGAAGCAATCTCCCCTTAGTGTTGGTAGAAGAGTGTCATGCTCCCCATCTACAACCTCATCCCATAATTTGGCACTGTGGTCCCTCTGGCCTTACCTACGCTGGGATGCTGCCCTAGTGACAAACACTCTGTGTGTCTTGTTATATCTGAACCGAGGCAAGGATGCTGTTTGCTTTAGCAAAGGTTTTCAAGGTTTGTTCTTGTGATACAAATGATAATTTCTAAGTCATATTTGAAATCTACAATCATGCAGTTTCACTGGGACCAAACATCAGGTATAGTTTTAGTCTTCACAGGCTGATTATCAATGCTTATTGGTTTGCAACTCATAGCAGCCAAAATTTTGCATCAGATGGAGTAAGGTTACAACAGAAGATTAGTCAGGAAAAAAGACTCTCCTATAGACTGCTTAACAGTGTGTAGCTTCCCTTTCAGTATTATAAAAATTCCAGCACACAATAGGCAAGCAAAAATGTTAATATATCACATAAAACTATTCAGTCACCTAGCTTTTGAAAAGATGATTTTAAGGGTAAGTATAATCTAGACCCAACATAGTATCTTTTGTACTCATCATTTGAAAACACAGGTAACTAAAAAGGTGTTTGCCCACCTAGACATTTCTGTGAATATGATTAGAACACATGACAGGAGCATATCAATCACCAAAAAAAAAAAATATTACTTCTGAGCCCTGATTTTCCTTTGTTGCATCATAGGTAGTTGATGACTGCGAGACCTGCAATGGCTCCTAGAAAAAGGGAAGTAACATAAAAACAACAGTAGAAGATTGTACTGACGACAGATTAAATTACTGGACTAAATTTATTTTATTATGATTCCAGTATAAACCTTGCTGAACTCAATATTTAGTTTGCATTCCTTTGGGCTGCCTTAGTAGGGCCACCTTAGGCAAACAGCCGACTTGTGTTTAATGAGATTAATTCTCTCTCTAGTACATTACCCAAAGCAGGGAATGAAGTTGTTCACAGTTTCAAAACCTAAAGTTTCAAACCTTAAGTCTCTGAATTGCTGACCTAATTAGAAATGTGCGGAGACTCCTTTTATTAGAAATTTTCTTTGTGAGGACCAGTGAAAGCACTTGCTACTGCAAGATAAGGAAGAAATGGGTCACGTCATGAAATACACCCTAGACACAACTGCTTTGGGTATTCCTCTGAATTCCTGGATACAAATTATATAACCTCTGGTGAAGCTAGATGCTTTTTGAAACTCAGAGTAAGCAGGGTAGTTTTATTTTATATCTCTCAATGCTTTATGAAGGAAAATAGATTTTTCACAGCACAGTGCTTGAAAGCAGAGTCACAGAATCATAGGCATCATGTTTAAAAGGGATCTTGATGCTTGTAGCCTGAGATAGGATCCTGTACTGCTCAATTTCTGTAGATGTTTACTTAACCTGATCTTAGATCGTGGGAAGATTTTCCCTAATTCTTAAACTAATTTTGTCTAAATGCTACTCAAAGCCATTTATCCCTTGTGTCTGCGTACAATTCCTTAGCTTGCCATCTTTGCGACATGCTTTTGCACATTGGAAGACTATTATCCTCTCTCCACTCAGTCCATATTTCTGTACAATAAACCAACACAGCTGATTCAACAACTTTGCTTCATGGATCCTGTCTTCTACACATCTTCCTGTTGTTCACCTCTGGGTCACCCGCAGTTGATCTATATTCTACTTGAAGTATACTGCTCAGAAGACACAGTTCGTCCATCAGTCTAGGCTTCCCACTGCTGCAAAGATTAAAAGTATTAGTTCATATACAGTATGTACATACAACACGCTAGTTTATTCAGAGTATTTAACTCTTTTTTGCAGTTATATGATATTGCTGACTCACATTCCATTTTAACTGCTGAATTTTGAACCTTTTTCTGCAGAAAATATTTCAGACTAACATAGTCAATGGAGTAAGAAGCCAGTTCATGAAGAAGAGAAAAAAGGATCTAAAATTGTAGTAAGTGCAGTGCAAGAAAGCCAGTAAATATCCACTTAGGGAGGAGTTAGTGAGTAATTCTGTTAGTTCCATTTCATGCTGGTACCCCAGACATGTGTAAATGTATCTAATTATACATTTCTACGGATTGAACAATGCCTCTCAACCTTGATGAAACAAAAAGTAAAAATCTTCAATCCATGATTTACCTGAAAATGTGAAATGCATGAAGAAACTCAGCATGGACTCCTATGTTACTTATTAATCTAATTTGGTGTCTATTAAACTGACGAAATGTTAGCAGGCTTGGGAATTACAGGAGGACAGATACGCTGAGAAGTAGAACATATTCCAGGTAATGAGATGTAAAAGAGAGGAAAGAAGAAGAGGGAAAGAAATAGGGAATGGAAAACAGAGAAGGAAGATAAATGGAAACCAGTGACAACCAAAGGTATGGACAAATGCTGTTTTGCGTAATATCAAGTGAGAGAACAACTAAGAGTAGCAATGGAAAGTTCAGTTAATATCGAAGAACAGATTCAAACCTTGATCTTGGTGCAAACTTTCTATTGCCATTAATGGGTGCTGTGCTGGACATCTTGTCAGATGTATGCCCCAAAAGCATAAACAGCATGTAATTTGCCCACTCCCATTAAATGAGTTTCATGCCCTTCTGCTGAATCAAAGCTCAAAGACCATGTGACTGAGAACAGGACTCAGCATCCCACTGAAGGACAACCTGTGTCTTAAGAAAAGCTCTAGAGGCAGGGAGTGGATTTGGTAGACTCTCAGAAAGAATGGACATCTCAGACCTGGGAAAGAACTGGGTTAATGAGAGAGAGTCATTTAAGAAAAGACTTCATGTGCAAAGGCTTGGTAACATAAATACGAAATGTGAAAGACTAGTAGTGTATATAGTAGTATATATATGTACTACTATACAGTAGTATATCAAAGAATCATAGAATCATAGAATGGTTTAGGTTGGAAGGGACCTTGAAAATCATCAAGTTCCAACCTCCCTGTCATGGGCGGGGACACCTCCCACTAGACCAGATTGCCCAAGGCCACGTCCAGCCTGGCCTTGAACACCTCCAGGGATGGGGCCTCAACAACCTCTCTGGGCAACCTGTGCCAGTGCCTCACCACCCTCAAAGTGAGAAACTTCTTCCTAACGTTTAATCTAAACCTGCCCTCTTCCAGTTTAAAGCCATTCCCCCCCATCCTATCACTACATGCCCTAGTAAAAAGTCCTTCCCCAGCTCTCCTGTAGGCCCCCTTTAGGTACTGGAAGGCAGCAATAAGATCTCCCCGGAGCCTTCTCTTCTCCAGGCTGAACAGCCCCAACTCTCTCAGCCTCTCCTCATAGGAGAGGTGCTCCAGCCCTCGGATCATCCTTGTGGCTCTCCTCTGGACACGCTCCAGCAGGTCCGTATCCTTCTTATGTTGGGGACTCCAGAGCTGGATGCAGTACTCCAGGTGGGGTCTCACGAGAGCGGAGTAGAGGGGCAACTCACTATATGTATATAGTAGTATATATACATGTATATATGCTTAACAGACATTTGTAAAGAATACCTGTAAATTGTGCGTAAGATCCTGGTCAGGTATAAGATACCACTCCTTGTATGCTTGTTTTCATTTTTCTTCTTTTAGTTCTTTTCCTCTTTTTCAACTATATATACTCTGTATATTTTCCCCGAGGAACATTTTTGCGCTTTTATTTTCATAGTGTTAGATGGGGCCTTCATCTGCCATTGCACGGAGCAACAGTGCCAGACAGTGGCTGGCTGGGATAAATGCAGCTGGATTTTCCCTGTAGTTAAGTCTTTGGGACCTGTAACAAGCATACTAGCTACCTTGATTTATCTGTGCAGTACAGAAAGAAGAGAAAGGCACATAAAGCAGCCTGTCACAGAGGAATTATCCCCATTGTGTGCCTTCCCCAGAAATTTCACGAGATTTGTTCTGATTTTGAACACTATACTTGGAAATAAGCTCTAGGGAAGATGATGTGAGCTGTGACCGACAGTTTAAAATTCCTCTCCCCTTTGGCGTTGCTCATACTTCCATTTACAGTATTTATATTTACATCCTCCTCATACTGTGAGGATTGCTCCTCCTGCTGCGACAGAGTCACCCGTCGGTAAGGGCCTACAAGCTGTAGTAGCCCAGGTCAGCCAAACAGCACTGTCCCTTGTGGCACAGAATGGGTGATGTGCAGTCTGGAATAAAATGAGACTCTGTGCCTCGGCCAGTGAAACTCATGCCTGTCATCTCCTTTTTTTAAGAGATTGATACCCAAGTTACCCTTGAGTAACTGCACACCAGTAGTTACCTCCTGTTGATTCAGCTGTCAGACAAATTCACAGCCTGACTGTTGACTTCTGAAGGTCACTTGGGTACTCTTCCCCAGGGGCAGGAAAAGCCTCTCCAGTTGAAGGAGCAGGGGTAAATGCATTTGAGATGGATTGTGAAAGCTGAAGTCCAAAGGGCCTTTGAAATATTTTGCCACAGGAGGCATTTTATCAAAAGGCTATGGGGAAGTATGGGGACCAGGCAGCAGTGCGGTATAGATGACCTTTCCTTCTGCGGGTTTAGAGGAGTGAATGTTAAGCTTTTTCAGCAGAAGGTCAATTGCTGGAAAAATAAATTTTCAACCAATTTTCATCACCTGCAAAGCTGATTATTTTTGAGGAGTAAGAAATATGGATTATGCACTAGAAGAGCAACCCACATCTACCAATGCTTTTGTATTTATGAATAGTGCCTTATTTTCACAAAGTCTTTTAGCATTACTAAGGCGGTATTTGTTTAAAGTAGTTCAATGAGCTTTATATATTCTGCCTGTAAAGTTAAAGTAACTGTGAAATCCTGAATGCTAATGTGAGAATTACCTATTTTAATATTCTACAGGGTGCTTTTTTTATTAAATCATAGAATTATTAAGCTTCATGAAATCTTCTTGTCCTCAGCCTAAGCTTTCAGCAATAGTTAAACTAATACTTGAAGGAAAGAAAATCTGTCATTTTTCCCCAGTCCAGCATCTTCAAATCAATTAGCTGAAGATAACAGGGGTGTGAGGGTCAAAAATACAAAATGATTTTGCCCTGAAAATGATGCTATCTCCAAGCTAGCTTAGACATGATCTAGTTTAGTTTCTTTTGCTGAAACTTCTTGGGGTCGCATGGAAACAGGAAAAAGGCTTGCTAGTTCAAAGCGGCAAGTAGGATGCGCTAGCCTGATGGTTAGTAGTCATTGAGGAGACGACGGTCATCTAAACTGCAGTCCTACTTCCGTGGGTTTTGTGAGGAAAAAAGCAAACCAACCTCTACAGGCAATCTTTAAGAGAAGTAACGCGGCAATTAACAACTGTATTGCTGAGCCCCTCACTCGCTCTATCTCCCTGCCCCAGCAAAGGACTAATTCCTGTATGGGAACCGGCTTCCAGCGAGAGGAAGCGTGCCCCTCCACGCCGGTTTTCGCACCCACGCCCGGGTTTGTGCGCGGGTGGGGATGCTCAGGGGAGGGAGAGGGAGGCAGCCCACGGGCGACACCCAGATTTTGCGCCCCCAAAGCCAGCCGCCGAGGCGGGGCCGGCC
>NW_009647222.1:11617219-11619209 GCF_000708025.1 Charadrius vociferus | reverse complement strand
AGGGACCGGCTTGGGATCTCCGCGCCGTGCCCCGAAGGAGAGCGTGTTTTCGGGAGCTGGGTGGGTGACGGCAAGGTGCCGGCAGCGTTGCCTGTGGGAACCATCTAAAAACGACCTGCGATTTCACACTGCATCTCTTCAAACCACGGCAGCTTGGCTGGGCTTTAAAAAGTCCTTTGTTTCCTCCGTCAGGATAGATACTTTACGATGAAGTTCTGTGTTCAGCCTCTTTTGCTTGCTTGTCACTGCCTGCTTTCCTTTCAGCCTTGGCTGGTGTGTGTTCAGCCGATTCTCTTCGAGAGATGCCTAGAGCTATCGATGTTTACTGTTACTACATGTATATAAATGTATGTGTATAAGTGGGCATAGGTGCACGGGTTTATCCCTATCTATATAACTTACCACAGCCCACAAACTTGTATTTGAGTGCTATTTAAGCGTGCATATGCATGCAGGTATATGCCTCCAGACAGGCACACGTTGTGTAGTAGACTGGAATAGATAATTCCACAGAATGCAAGAATAAACTGAGCAGCTCAGAAATCAGTGGGAAAGAAAGCAAGAAAAGACGGAGAGAAAGAAGAAAAGGCAGAAAGAAAAGGAAGCCTTGCTTGACTGTTAGTATCTGAATACAAAGTGAGTTTTTGCCTCACCGATTAATGTCCCTAGAAGCAGCAAACTGGATATCCTTAACTTGCGTTAAAAGCCAAGGGCGTCTGTTTCTTAAAGGAGGAATAATGTTTTCTTACTGTGGAAAATGAAATCAAATTTAGTGACAGGCGTTTGTGTACAGCAGGGTCGGATGGCCAAGGAGAAATAGTCTGGACACACATACGCACATCGCCGTTTAGGATATGGAGCTGTAAACCTACGGTGGTTAACGCCTGTCTCTTTTTTTTTATTAGGAAGAAGAGGGGGAAGAAAAATAAAAAAGAAAAAAAAGAGTTAATAATCTCTTTTGCGAAGTCCATACATTGCAAATCCAGCCGCGTTACCATACTAGAGGAAATGAAAAAATGCTTCGGTTTGAGAGGACGAGTCCTTTATTTCCCTTATTGGATACGTTTCGTGTGTTTTCTCCAACACTCCCGGCTTAAGGACATGCCTTCTGAAACACCAACACACGCATAACTCGCACACGCACATGCACACAGACAGATAAGATATGTATTAGATCCTGACACACACGGGGTGGGGGGAAGAGCAAGAGAGAGAGAGGGAGAGAGAGAGAGAGATCCTCCTACCTGGAGCCATAGATTGCAAGATACGTAGTGTTACCTGGGGAAGTCAGAACAAGTAAAAACACATTGAACTTCAGGGCTCTATGAGGCAGTTGATCAAGATCAGTGCTTGCTCATTTTCTCCCTCAGACTGTCTGTCTTGGGTTTTTGTTTTATCGTTTTGAGCAGCTCTTTCTATTTTTTTTCCTCCCTCTTTAGCTGTAATATCGGAGCCGGTTTCGGTCACCATGGCTCTGGGAATTGCTGCTTATCTGCACGGTGTTGATTTTTTTCAGTTCGGCCGGCTTTGCTCCTGGGTAGCTTCAGCAATGCTCTTGACTGGGATTTAATCGACAAGATCAGTTCGACTTTTTGTGCAATTTTTATGGCTCAGTCCATTCTCTAGATCATGCACAGAAACTTTCGGAAGTGGATTTTCTACGTGTTTCTATGCTTTGGAGTCATCTATGTCAAATTAGGGTAAGTCCTTGTGCACGACAAATCTCCTTTGTTTTTTGGGTCACGTTATGACAGACTTGTGAACAAAATGTTGCAAAGGAAAAAAGAAAAAAAAAACAAAGGGAAAAAAAAAAGAGGTGATTATTTTTCTGTCTGTCTCTCTCTCTCTCTTTCCCCCCCGCCCCGCTCCCTCGGGTGTCCCAGCGGTGGCAGCCCCCCGAAGTCGCCGGCGTTTCCCCCGGTGCCGGTGCCGGTGCCGCACGGCGGGGCGATGCCCGGCTTTGGGGCCGCCCCGCCGGGAGGGGGCCGGG
>NW_009647222.1:11616420-11617167 GCF_000708025.1 Charadrius vociferus | reverse complement strand
AATGTAAATATTTTTCGTGCGGGACGGTGCCCAAAGGAAAAAAAAAAAAAAAAAAAAAGCAGCCTGACAGAGTTAACTCAGCCGCTGCTGCTGGGACAATAGAGCAGAGCTTAAGTATTAAAAAGGCGAAAGGGGCGGGAGGAGGGGAATCCCTGCTCTGAACCTGCACTCAGGGATTTGTTTTATGCAGGCCTAGACACAATTTGCGTTTCTATCCATCACACGGACGTGTTGAAATTAACTTGACAGCTGGTCCGGCTACCTCCGCGCTGCAGCGCCCGGGAAGCCGGGCGGGCTTCGCCGACGGGACCGGCCCGGGGGCTCCCTGGGAGCCCGCTGTGTGCTCCTCAGTATTTGATCGCCGCGATCGAGATCGCTCTTGTTATTTTAGTTGCCAAGTTTCCCCCTCTCTCCCTCTGCCTCTCCCCCCCAGTACCTGTATGCCCTTATTAATATTGCTCGTCGCAGTAGGCTGACTTGAGTTGAATTTCCACATTCCTGAGCCCCAGCCGAGTCCTTACCTGTCGAGCTACAAACTCTTTAAAGATCCTGTCTTTGCATAGCTGCGGGATTTTTTTTTTTAAATGATCAAGAATGCATAAGGTGAGTTGCAATCCAAAGGCGCTCGCTTCCCACCTTGAAATCAATACCGGGAAAGGGGGTGGGGGGAGCCAAAGGACAGTCCCCAAAGGCGGGAGAGCGGGGGCGATTTCCCGGAGGGACCGGGCAAGCAGTACGGTGTGGCAG
>NW_009647222.1:11614141-11615961 GCF_000708025.1 Charadrius vociferus | reverse complement strand
TGGGGGTGCCGCCGCAGGGGGCCGGCGGAGCGCGGCGCTGCTCCGCGGGCGACCCGCGGAGGATGCGCGGACGCGGAGGGGGCGCGGGAGAGGCCCTCCGCGCTGCCCCCCTGTCCCGCCCCGGTGAGGAACCCGCGTCCACCCCTGCCCTGGCCGGCGCACATGCCCGGGGATAGCCCCAAATGCTGCCTGCTGGAGACAGGAGGGTGTTTTCGGTGGTGTAACCTCTGCGGGGCTGCGTACCTGCGCCGCCCTTTGTCGTAGATGTTAGGCTCTGTCGTCCTCCAGGGTCAGGTTGACAGGGTTTTAGACGAGAAGTGAATTTGGTGAGGCTGCGTATCCATAAATGAAACGATGACGGGGGTACCCCATCTGCTTCAATAACTGGAGGACTTCGAACAGCGCATCCCTCACAAAGAGGCAGGCGAGTTCAAAGAAAATGCTTTGCAAAATAAGGGTAATGATATCGCTATTCGCTTTCACTGCGGTTTTATTTTTTAAAGGGAACAGAAGATTGGGCACATGTTACTGTCTGGAAGGCAGATCTCTTTTCGAAATTGATTTGGGCTGTTTTAGAAGGGGATTCAGAGCAAAAATCACAAGATTGCAGTTAGACTGAGCCTGGAAGTAAAACTGAGTGGACAGCAGGAACAGTAAAAGCCCTTACAGAAACCCCATCAGATCCATCACCGTGCCCGTAAGGCGATGAGGATACTTCACTTTCTCTGAACAATAGGAGAGAAATTTGCCCTGAGATCCAGGGCTACTTCTAGGCTAGGCATGTGGGATGCAATTATTTCCTCTTTCATCAGCCACTGGAACTACCATTTTGTTGAAACCATATACTTTGGGTGTAATGATACCTTTTCTATGAGCTCTTTGCATCGAAAGGGGGGGGGAGGAGAGAAGAGATGACGTGAGATAAAGCGTAGTTTGTCTTCCAGTGCATTAGGTTTATTTTGCAGTGTGAAGGAGAGAGCCATTGTGTCAGCGATGGCAAAGGGGTCAGACTTGGCAGGTTTTTGTTTTTTTTTTTTTTTCTTTGCTGTGGAGCACGTGTTCGTGTCTTAATAAAACGTGCTAAAAGCTCCACTTTCAGTGGCAAACATGAAACCGAGAGGAAAGAAAATAACGCAGTATAGAAGTATTCACCCAGCTGCTGGACGAGGCGGGAGGTGTCCCACGGGGTGACATGGCAGGGTACCAAAAAGAAGCCGCGATGTCCGATCAGAAGGAGAGAGCAAGATCCCGCTCAAGTAGTCCTCCCTCTCAGGGAATTCCCGTTGTTCCCATTTCTATTTCCTATCCCCGAGCTCGCTGGAGAGAGAGGCGTGAGGTGAAGCATCCCTTGATATTTCTGTCGATGACGTTTCCGTCCAGGCACCGAAGCGTAAAGCGTCTGCAACCCTGCTGACTCCACGTATCCACTCGCGAAAACAGATTGCATCAAATATTGAACCTGGCTAGCAGCAGGATTGAAACAGAAATATGTCCTGCGAAGATCGCAGAGCACTCGGCTCCAGTTTAATTAATAAATACATCGGAAGTTAAAAATCACAGCTGTACCACAGATGCAAATCACAGCGGATGCTCTGGGGATGAGCGATGTGACCTTCGTTCGCAAAGACGGAGCCGCGGGCAGTGCCCCGATCGGGGCTCTGGGGGCAAAACCCACCCTTTTTATCTTTTCTGAAGGAAAAAAAAAAGGGGGGGACGGGACGGGACGGGACGGGACGGACAGTCGGGCACGCCAAGGGGGAGCGGAGAGGACCCCCTTCTCCCGCGGGGAGGAGGTCAAGGTGCGGTTCGAGGGATGCAGG
>NW_009647222.1:11610593-11613849 GCF_000708025.1 Charadrius vociferus | reverse complement strand
CGGCGGGACGACACGCTCCCCCTCCCCTCCACGGGCACCCTCCGTTATGCCTCTGCTGCTGTTGCCACTGCTTGCCCTCCCCACCAACCAGACATACGCTTATTTTAAGCGACTCATCTTTCCCCCTCCCCTTCTTTTCCCTGGCATTAAACTTGCAGTTCGGTGAGCTAAGAGAATACCCGGTTCCGACCAGAAAAGACTCCGGTGTGTTGCCTACCGGGCGTACCTTCAAAGCTCTTACCGGCTTCCGACGTGCTGTTGTGCCGGACACTCTCCAGGTTTGGGGTAAGAAAGAAGCCGCAGCTGGAACTAGACAGATAAAAAATGGAAAAAAAAAAAAAAAAGAAATACTTTATTCGTGCCTGCTCTGCTTTATCAGCCCGACTATGGCGTCGGCAACAATTTCAGTGCCGTTTTACCCCTATTTTGTCCAAAATACACGTGTTCCTGGAAGAAGCAACGTCAGATGCTGAAATGCCTATAGTAGGTGTTACCGACAATACCCTCTCCTCCAGTGCCACACCAGTTTATTGAAGGGAATATATTCGGCTTCAATCAACAAAACAAGTGCACTTCTCCCTACTCCGCGGCTGACATATATACGGAAACCACTTGGATGGAATTTAGCAGGTTATTCTTATCATCATCATTAATTTTCTGAAGTAATAACCGGCCCGCGGTTTTAGAATAAAATGTAACTTCCCGAAAAGAAACGGCAAGTTTTGGTTTCTTTTATACAAGTTTCCTCTTCCTACACAGCTAAGCTGTGGATAAAACCAGCTTCGATCCGAAAATTGTGGAGACTGGTAAACCATCTTCGTTTCAGCTGGACTGGGTCAAACTCTGCCAGCACCTGTTCGAAGTTTTCCAGTGCCAGCATTTACTTTTCATTTTTACAATTCACGGGTTTTTTTTTCTTTGGTCTTCTTTCCCCCAGGCACATCTTTAAAAGCAGATGCATATTTAAAATATATCCGAAGCCGTACAAATGCGAGAAATAAAACATGAAAAGTCGCTACCCGTTTAGTTCACATTCAGTACAGCTGCCCCAACCACAGCCTGCATGTCTGAGAGAGAGAACGGGCACTAGAGGAGATGCACATCTGTATGTCTATCTACATACATACGTACGCACACACACAGAGAAGTATAAATATGACTATTTTAGAATCTCAACGAATTATAAATATGACGATTTTGGCAAGTAAATAGTCGTTGAAAGGTTTAAGCTTCTAAGTCTTGTTAATCGAGACTAGTGTTTCTCAAAAGGACGTTGACTGTCTCAGCGTCTGGACCGAACTTGTAGATGAAAGTGGTTGAATGAAACCAAACCCCGACAAGATTTCTACCGCATATTGGGCAGCAGACAAGGTTTTTACACCAATTCTCAATTCCCATTCTGTCTGAAGGAATATTTCGTTGTGTCATGGAGACAACTGCACCCATGTGCCAGGACTGGTTAACTGGAGGAGGTGTTCCCAGGGTATTTGGAACAGCTCTTGGCCAAGAAAACTCCTTCAGTCATCAGGCAATTAACCTGAGACGAACACTGACAAACTCTACGGACCGAGGAGACTTCGGAGCCTGGTTCTTGCTCATTTCGGCTTCATTTGTGCTAAATTATCTGCGGTGCACGTTTCTCTTTCGGGGTTCGTTTTCAAACCCGGACCCCGGCATCAGCAGCGCACGTCTTTCCACCATCTCTCCCACCACTAGAACTTTTTTTGTTTGGTTTCCCGCCCCCACTTCGGAAAAAAAAAAAAAAAAAGGACTAATGCCCAACGAGGCAAAGAGGAAGAGCGACTGTCCTCTGCATGGTTGGGACTACGCGGGACGAAAGGCTCCCGCCCGCCGGAGCGGGGAAAGGTTGAGCATCCCCTCGCCCCGGGGCGCGGCGGTGCCGAGGGGCAGGAGCCGCCGGGCTCGGGGGAAAGGCGGGGGAGAGGCAACTAACCTGCCGGGAAACCTCTCTTCGGACTGGCTTCTTCTCAGGAGGGAGAGGGAAGAGGGGAGACGCCAGGTCTTCCTGCGGGAGCGGCGAGAGGTGCCGGGAGCCGCCGGCAGACGCTGCCGCCCCCCGCTCACCCCCCTACACCGGCAGTTTCACACCCGTCCTCTCCCTCCCCTTCTCTCAAGCGAAATCCAATCTCGCCAGGAAGCTACGAATGTGCATGTCTTTATTTCTCACTCAGGCGAGCTACGACAACATATACGCCTTTTTGGTTGGGTGTTTTGGGTTTTGTTGGGGTGGTAGGTTTTTTTTTGTTGTTGTTGTTGGTTTTTTTTTTTTAAAGATCCCCCTGAAACCGGAGCTTAATTTCCAACACCGGGGACGACGAGAGCCAAACCCCTGCCGAGGCTGGAGGGACGGTGGAGCCCTTCGGGGGAACTGGGGCAGCCGCCCATAATAAAGCAATTAACCGAGAGCGGAGCTGGGAGCTGCCAGCTCCTTCAGGATCCCTCCCAGGGCGAGCTTGAAAGGGTGCCACGGCCGTCGCAGGGAGCCCGCAGCCCGCCGAGCGCCGGGGCAGAGCTTTAAAAATGCCCCACGAAGCGGGTGAGGAGCGCTGGCGGAGCCAGGCGTGGGGAGAAGGCTCAGCCAGGGAGCGCGGATTCATTGCAGCCCAGGCTAGATCAGTGTCTCTCCATTGTCATCCTCCCCTTTAAAAAAAAAAAAAAAAAAAAAAAAAAAAAGGGAGAGAAAAAAGTAGGCGGATTGCAGTGACTGACTGCCCAATGGCAGCCCCGAGTCTCAGGAGAGTTACAGAGAGAGGGGGAGAGAGAGAGAGAGGCACTTTCTGCCATCCAAATCCCTTAAACCATCCTCATTCCAACACGAGAACCCACTGTAACAACTTCCAACCACTGAGACATGACAGGCAGGAGCCCAGAGGCAGCAGCAGCAGCGAGAGCAGCAGCAGCAGCACATACTCTGCACAGGGAGCAGCATTAGCACCAGGGGAATACTAGACACAACAATACAAACAAACAAACAAACAAACAGACAAAGCCCCCCCAAGCCCAAGGGACTGGATTCCAACTCAGATTCAAGCCACAGCTGACACCAAAAAGGGTGGGGAATTACGACCAAGGGGGGGCCAGAAAGGAATAACCAAGGAAGCGAACTCCAAGAGTGTAAACGGGATTCAGCCATGATCCTTTTTTCATCTCGCAGTGTGTTACTCTCAGTGTATTACCCTCAGATTTTCCTCATCCTTACCAGTGGGAGTTACCTGTAAGTGATCCAGATTTTTTT
>NW_009647222.1:11608227-11609403 GCF_000708025.1 Charadrius vociferus | reverse complement strand
GGATGGGGAAAGCCCGCCTCGCATTCCCCTCGGCGGCGGGGGCCGGGCGGATTTCCCTTCTCTCCCACCCCCCTGCCGAGCTCGGACCTTTTCGCACCCCGGCGGGTGCCAAATTTGAGCTCCTACCCTTGAAATGTATGTGGGTTTACATGTCTATGTATCTTTTTTTTTTTTTTTTTCCCTCTCTATGCATGCACGGGAGCACATGCACATAAACAACCACGTGTGCGTGTGTGTGTATTTTCTGTGGGCTATGGAAAAATAAAGCCCACCGCTATGGAAGAAAAGTAGGCATAAACACACCCATAAAAAGAAACTAAACTCCTATTTCTACGTTCTTAATTCTTAATGAAATGCACATGCCTTGCCTACCGATTTTTAAGCGCGCTTGATTTATGGAAGCCCGTCAGGTTTAATTCGGTTGGATGCTATTGATTAAACTAAATAGCCAGAGCTGCCTGTTCCTGTTCACAGGCGGGATATGTCTGCTGGTAGGTGACCAATAGCTTGTAAAAAAAAAATGCAGTGCTATCTGTTTTTTTTTTTTTTAAACAGGGGGGAGGAAGAAGTCGTAATAAATAAATAAATACACCCTTCTAATATAAGCGTAGTCATATTTTTCTCAAAACCGTAGGAAATTACTATCCTACAAAGTTTTCCTTCTATAAATAGTTCAAATCTTGAAACAAAAGTTTTAAACCGCACACCAGATGCTGGGATGCTGGCGGTTTCCCTTGCTGTGTGACATAATTATAAGGTCCGAAAGCAAAAGCTATAGAAGTATAATAATAATACTAAGGCGACTGCTGAGGGGAAATACAAGGGAAGCAATGCCCGCTTTATTTAGAGCGAACTGCTTGGGGATCTTTTGAGCGCTGCCCCGCGACAATGGGAAGTTGTTGCGGATAAATAATGCTCCCTCGCCTTTCCCTGTGCCATCCCCAGTTCATCCCCTCAGCGGCAGGTCACTCGGAGCTGGACCCGCGGAGCCGGAGCCGAGGTGGCTATTGCAGTCCAGCAGAGCAGAAGGGAAAGGGATCAGGAGGTGAAACCCAACAAAGCGGAGCCCCAAAGCAACGCGCACCTCCCTCCATCCATCACTCCGGAGCGACGGAGCCGGCTGCCTCCCCGGGGAGATAGCAGCGCGCCCGGGGCCGGCGGGGAGAGGCTGCTCAC